>NW_024379765.1:0-33911 GCF_016835505.1 Polypterus senegalus
CGGATGACTGAGCTTCTCACCCTATCTTTAAGGGAAAGCCCAGACACCCTGCAGATGAAACTCATTTTAGCCGCTTGTACGCAATCTCGTTCTTTCATTCACTACCCATAGCTCATGACCATAGGTGAGGGTAGGAACGTAGATCGACTGGTAAATTGAGAGCTTTGCCTTACGGCTCAGCTCCTTTTTCCACCACGACAGAACGATGCAGAACCTGCATCACTGCAGATGCCGCACTGATCCACCTGTCGATCTCACGCTCCATTCTTCCCTCACTCGCAACAAGACCCGAGATACTTGAACTCCTCCACATGGGGCAGGATCTCGCTCCCAACCCTGAGAGGGCACTCCATCATCTGCAAAAGCAGTGACCCAATCCTGAGCCCACCAAACTGGACCCCCTCAACACTCTGGTTGCACCTAGAAATTCTGTCCATAAAAGTTATGAACAGAATCGGTGACAAAGGGCAGCCCTGGCGGAGTCCAACTCTCACCGGAAACGGGTTTGACTTACTACTGGCAATGTGGACCAAGCTCTGACACTGGTTGTACAGTGACTGAACAGCCCTTATCAAGAGGTTCAGTACCCCATACTCTCGAGCACCCCCACAGGATTCCCGAGGGACACGGTCGAACACCTTTCCAAGTCCACAAAACACATATAGACTGGTTGGGCAAACTCCTATGCACTCTCCAGGACCCTGCTAAGGCGTAGAGCTGGTCCACTATTCCACGACCAGGGCAAAAACTGGTAACACAAGGCTTATTATTAGCAAAGCAACATACAGTTTTAACAGGAGTAATAGTGTCGCCCATAAAGAAGTTCAGGCACTCTGTCACGCAGTTTGTAATCCCCTCAATATCCTCTCCATGTGGTTACTGCACTCCAGTCAGTTAGCTCAACACAATCCCTAAGAGCATTTTCAGCTTCAGGAGACCATTTCCTGAAGGAGCGTTTAGTCGTGGGTTGTCTTTGAATCTGAGGCTTATACTGAGGCTGTAGGTACATCAGATTGGGGTCAGATTTACCCATCGGGGGAGGGGAGTTGCTTGTTAAACATCCCTCACGTTTGTATACAGAAGGTCAATTGTCCTGTTCTTTCTGGTGGGACAATCAACATACTGAAAGAAGGAAGTCAGAGTTGAGTCCAGTGTAGTATGACTGAAATCACCAGAAATGGCAATGAAAGATTCAGGGTGTTGCCTCTGAAGTCTCTTGATTATTGTGAGTATGATGTCAAACACATGCTGCCACATAAACAATGACTATGACAGCATAAGAAGACTTCCTGGGTATGTAGTGTGGATGGACACCTACCACTTACAGTTCAATATCCCGACAGCAGATTGTTTCCTTAACTGTTACATGCCCTTGGATACACCATCTAATATTAATAAATACTGCAAGTTCTCCACATTTGCTTTTGCCACAGCGTTTAGCGTCCCTGTGAGATCTTCTGATTGTAACAACAGAACGTCCAAACTCGCATCAGGAATGTTGAAGGTTAGCCACGTCTCCATCAGACATCAAGATAATGATTAAATATAACATAAAAGGTATTACAGTAATAATATGTGCAAATAATACATGCAAACACACACTTCTAGCATATTAAAATGTAAGGAGGAATAATTTAATATAGCTACAAATAAAAATAATGCAACAAAAAAAAGCATACATTATTAGGGCCTTGAAGCTTGAACTTTAATAAAGTAATATTTTGTATTGAATACCACTATTTAATTATTATATTATAATGTTTTAAAACTCTATCTCATACAGTAGACACCCAATCTATTTTAAGTCAAGTGGTCTAAAGCACCATCTGAGACCATGAAGGTTAAACTTCATTAGTTTCATAGTAGATCTGATGATGATGGTGATGAAAACAATTAAAATAGGTTAAAAGTATACAGTTATAATAAACTATATATAAAATGATAGATAATTACAACGGTGAACAGATATAATGGACATAATTAAGGACAATACACATAATCCAAACAGACAATATTGGTCTGCTGATATGGTGACTGGAGGACAGACCTGCACAAGTTGCTTTGTAATGTCGGGACACCAACTGGGTGTCCCCTTTAATGAAGTCAAATGAAATAAAACAAAAGATGCGATGGCCCAACAAAACACACCTTTTCAGCCCAATAGACAAATTGACTTTTGCAGTTGTGTGAACACGATGGCGCTTGCTTCATGTTGAGTTTCTGGGTCCTGCAGCAGACTCCATCTTCTGGGGGCCGGGAGCTTTTCAAGAGGCCCACCCAGAAGGACAGGGGCAGCTCTGGGCACTGCGGCTGAGTCAGTTCCCCTCATTTGGTTTCTTCTCAGAGCTGCAGGTGGATAAGGAGAGACAGTCAGTGTGAGCGCCCCCTCTCGTCTCAGAGTGGTATCACTTACCTCACAGAGACAGGAAGGTCATCTCCAGGTGGGCACACATGTGGGACAATACATAGAACTGGCCTGCTCATTTGTTTGCACTGCTTGTATTGTTGAATTCAGCAGCTTTGAGAACTTATTCTCATTACTTGTTTATTTGCACTTCATTTTGTTCATCTTGTATTAACATGGAGTTGATAGTTTTATCCAGTGGCCTGTCCTGACTTTTATAAAACAGTCGGCATTGAAAAGGCAGAACATAAAGAAATAAGCTGTTGTTGTGACAAATTCAAATTGTGAGGACACGAACATGTCACTCATGTGACCCCACATGTCCTGTGAAGTCAGCTGATAAAATGCTGCGGATTTCTTTTGCCATCATTTTGATCAAATCACTTATGAACAGAGCTGGGAATGGACAGCAGTAGTCAGCAGTCGTGGGATCTCTTCACAGGCCAATCAGACCCTCTCTGTGCCCACTGGACTGGATTTTGGGATGTTGACAGTCCCTGAAGCTCATCCTTCTTTATTACAAATTAGTAGAAGGAATAAGAAAACTGAGCTCAAAACCACTGAGGTGTTTATGGACAAAGGTCAGCTGGTCAATGTCACCAGTCAGTCTTGCCCTCCATGTCTATTATGTCATCACTCCTAAAGTCAAGTCCAGTGTTTGTCCCTTTATACCAACAGAGTATCATCATCATCATCATCTAATTACTGTGACATGAGGAGAGTCCATCATGACAAACAGCTGAGTGTTAAGCTCTGCAGTGACCAGAATGTCTAACAGTTGTCTTTGCATGATGTCCTACAAATCAGACAAAATGTCTACACATCCTGAGTCCTGAATGACACAAAGAAATCCCACTTTGTCACACACAACATTGTCACCTTCTGCCAGCAGTCATTGAGCCTTTGAGCTCTTTGGTCTTCTGTCTGTCTGTCCTCCTCATGTCCTCACTTCTCTTTTTCATCTCCACAGCCTGTGGACTTGTTGTCTCACCTCCAGATGTTGCTCATCTCTCTCCTCAGTCCTCTCTTCTCCACACTCACAGCTGACTGAACTGGACCTGAGCGGAAACAAACTGGAAGATTCAGGAGCTTGTCAGCTGTGTGAGGGTCTGCAGACCCCAAACTGCAAATTAAAGACACTGAGGTGAGTAAACAGAGTGAGGCGTGGGGCTATGAAGTCACAGCTGACGGCCTGATGGACGGACTGACCACAGGACACCATATGTACTGAATGAAGGAAGGAAAAGGACAGGCAGTGGGACGAGAAGGACAAAGAGCAGTGGACAAGTGGAGCTGGACAGAGGTGACAGACATGAAGGACAACAAAGATAATGACAGATGACAGAAGGAGAACAACAAGAGGAGGAGTGTGAGATGAGCTGAGAAAAGGAAGAGCAGAAAATATGGACAAACAGAAGGACAAGGACACAGGGAGGAGAGGTGACAGGATCAGGACAGCAGACAGAGTGGACAGGAGAAGAGGGTGGACAGGGTTATGGGAGTCACTTGGAACTAATAAGACAGAGAAGAGCCAATGTCAGTGGACAGGGTGGTGAGGGGACAACAAGCAGTCCCTAAGGATCACTCGAAGACCGGCTCTGCGGTTTCAACTGCTGCTTGTAAACAGGGAGAAGCAGTACAGAGCGGTGGTCTGACTGCCCGAGGTTCGGGCCGGGAGCAAGCGATACGAGTTTTGTGTGCGGTGTAGCAGTGGTCCAACGTATTAGCACCCTGGTGGGACAGGAGACGCGTTGGTAGTAATTGACCTGAACAGACCTGAACCTTGCTTTGTTGAAATCCCCGCAATGATAACCAGATCTTCGGGTATGTGTTTTCACAGTCTGTAATGAGGCGGTACAGTTCCTTAAGTGCGGTGCTGGTGTTTGATTATGGGGATGTAAACAGCCACCTTGTGTACAGCTGTAAACTCCCTAGGCAGGTAAAGCGGCTGGCACTTAATGATCAGACAATCCATGTCCGTGAACAGCTTTGTGAAATGAATTCCACGTCTGTACACCATGCATTGCTGATGAGGAAGCATATCCCGCCACCTCTTTTTCCTGGTGGAGACTGACCAATCAGCGGTGGATAGAGAAACCGTCTGGCTGGACAGCTGAATCTGGTGTGCAGGCGATAAACCATGTTTCTGTGAGGCAGAAAACACAACAGTCACGCAGATCTCACGGAAAATGAAGTCTACCACGGAGATCATCTAGTTTGATGTCTAGAGACTGGGCATTGGCCAGGAAAATGCTAGGCAGTGGGAGTCGCAGTCCTTGGCAAATTGTTGATTCCGCACGCCGCCATGTTTTCTCCTCCGAGAAACAAGAGGACAGAAAATGAGAGAAGACAGGAGAGTGTGGAGGAGTGTGAAAGAAAATAAAGAGAGACTGAACATTAATTAAGAGAACAGGACACAGGAAGTGACCACAGAGGGTCAACACCACGTCACCTGGACAGACCACCTTCTGTTGTGATTGCTCTAGCAGTACAATATAACAAAGGGGTGAGGCCTCTAGAATAGCCCACCAAACAAATGTCACCCCCAGACAAGCCCACCCCAGGCAAACAGGAGGCTTCAGGCCTGATTAGGCCTCAGAAAGGAGCTCAGGCTTTGAAATTCAAAAATAAAATCAAAAAGAGTCTCAGAGGTGTGAAGTGAGTCTGACCAGAGGGAGAACCGTGAAAACTCCACAAGTGGTCTTCATAAAAGACGAGGTTTATTAACAAAAGAGCCAAAGGGGCTGCCAAAGGAATTCCAAAGCTAACAACATTCAAAGAGCACAATCTGTAAGAGAATCTGAACTCAAGAGCCAAAGGTTCAAAGACAATAATCAGAATTAAAACAACAAGAGAAAAATACTCACAAAGACCACCAATCACCAGAGCGCAGTCAAAATGAGCCGCAGCCTTTAGAGAGTTGGGGGCAGGGGGTCCCTGTCTTGGGATCAAATCACAAAATACAAGGAACGTGAGAGAACTGCAAGACACACACAGAGATACTAAATAATAATGAAATAGAATAAAATAACGGATAGTACAAAATTAAAAAAAATAATAAATGAACAGAACAATGTTATAAAAATATATAGAATACAATGAAGGAGAATAAAAATAAAACTGTCAGCAGGAGCCATGGAGGAACCCCTGCCTAACTAGAAAACCTACACTGAGATGAAACCAAAAGGCCTTCAGAGAACGGTGACCTAACTGGACAGTGAAATGAATGACCGCAGGGTGACACATGTCATGTGACTTAGGGACACTGAGGAGAATTCTGGGAAGTTGACCTGAGTGGGCGTGTCACTGTGATAGTACAGTGTGTGAGGTGGGGTCCTCTTATGTTTGTAACTCACACTTGTGTCCTTCACAGGCTGCAGATTAACAGGGTCAGTGAGAGTGAGGAGAACCTGAGGTCACTACAGGAGGAGCTGAACAGGACTAGATGACAAGTGGATATCAAGATATAAGACTGAACATGCTGACCCCAGTAATGGTGCCCCTGTCCATTCCCTCTAAATTCTTCTCTTTATTCTCTTATAATCCCCTGTGCTCTCCTCCATAGTTAATAAACTCTCCATGTTTTCTTCATATCCTGTGTGCCTCTTCTTTAAATTCACTTGTGTTTCTGTACCCTGTGACCCTGAACTGGTCACCAAACTCCACAAGTTCAGACCAGAGACCCCTGAGTTTCACCAGCCAGAGAACCACAGTGAGAACTGTCATCTGAAACCAGCTGGGTTACAAAGCCCACCGAGAGGAGCAGCAGGAGCAAACATGGGTGGGCAGTCCAGTTGTAAGGTGATGGAAAGTGAGGCAATCCTGGCATTGCTGACAAATTCTGGACAGGTGGCCCACTCAGGGTTGGATCTCATGCATTGAACCCAATGTCAACTTACTTCAGTGCCCAGTGACCTTGAACTGGACTGAGTGGATCCAGAAAATGGAAGAATGGAGAACACTAAACACAACTGGGAAATAAAGGGAGTGGAAATACAACAACAACATTTATTTATATAGCACATTTTCATACAAACAGTAGCTCAAAGTGCTTTACATAATAAAGAATAGAAAAATAAAAGACACATAAGAAAAAAAAATAAGTCAACATTAATTAACATAGAATAAGAGTAAGGTCAATGGCCAGGGGACAGAAAAAAAAAACAAAAAAAACTCCAGACGGCTGGAGAAAAAATAAAATCTGTAGGGATTCCAGACCATGAGACCCCCAGTCCCCTCTGGGCATTCTACCTAACATAAATGAAACAGTCCTCTTTGGATTTAGGGTTCTCACGGAAGGGCTTGATGATGATGGTCACGTAGACTTCTGCCTTTTAATCCATCCATCATTGTTGGAGCATCATGAAGCTTTGAGTAGGTGGTGTGCGCAGGCCACCACCACAAAGAAACCGGAAAAAGAAACAGAAAGAGAGTAGGGGTCAGTACGATTTTAGAGCCACCATGAATAGTTATTATGATGAATTGAACATACAGAGTATCAGGATTAAATTAAGTGAAGTTATAAAAGGCCATGTTAAAGTAATGTGTTTTCAGCAGTGTTTTAAAGTGCTCTACTGTATCAGCCTGGCAATTCCTATTGGCAGGCTATTCCAGATTTTAGGTGCATAGCAGCAGAAGGCCACCTCACCACTTCTTTTAAGTTTTGTTCTTGGAATTCTAAGGAGACACTCATTTGAGGATCTGAGGTTACGATTTGGAATATAAGGTGTCAGACATTCCGATATATAAGATGGGGCGAGATTATTTAAGGCTTTATAAACCATAAGCAGAATTTTAAAGTCAATCCTGAATGACACAGGTAACCAGTGTAGTGACATCAAAACTGGAGAAATGTGTTCGGATTTTCTTTTCCTAGTTAGGATTCTAGCAGCTGCATTCTGCACTAGTTGCAAACGATTTATGTCTTTTTGGGTAGTCCTGAGAGGAGTGCGTTACAGTAATCTAGTCGACTGAAAACAAACGCGTGAACTAATTTCTCAGCATCTTTCAGTGATATAAGAGGTCTAACTTTACTTATGTTTCTTAAGTGAAAAATGCTGTCCTAGTGATCTGATTAATATGTGATTTAAAATTCAGATTACAGTCAACAATACCCCTAAGCTTTTTACCTCCGTCTTGACTTTTAATCCTAATGTATCCAGTTTATTTCTAATAGCCTCATTGTATCCATTATTGCCAATCACTAAGATTTCAGTTTTCTTTATTTAACTTGAGAAAGTTACTATTCATCCATTCTGAGATACAAGTCAGACATTGTGTTAGTGAATCAATAGAATCGGGTCATCAGGTGCTATTGATAAGTACAGCTGTGTGTCATCAGCATAGCTGTGGTAGCTCACGTTGTGCCCTGAGATAATCTGACCTAACGGAAGCATGTAGATTGAGAAGAGCAGCGGACCCAGGATAGAGCCTTGTGGAACACCATATTGATATCATGTGTCTTGAGTTGTAATTACCACAACTAACAAAAATTTTCTCCCTGTCAGGTAGGATTCAAACCAATTTAAGACACTGCCAGAGAGGCCCACCCATTGACTAAGGCGATTTCTAAGAATATTGTGATCAATGGTGTCAAATGCAGCACTCAGATCTAAGAGGATGAGAACAGATAAATGGCCTCTGTCTGCATTTACCCGCAAGTCATTTACTACTTTAACGAGTGCAGTTTCTGTGCTGTGATTTGTTCTAAAACCGACTGAAATTTATCAAGAATAGCATGTTTATTTAGGTGGTCATTTAACTGCATAATGACTGCCTTCTCCAGAACTTTACTTAAGAAAGGCAGGTTAGAGATGGGTCTAAAATTTTCAAGAGCGAGGGTCAAGATTATGTTTCTTAAGTAGGGGTTTAACTACAGCAGTCTTAAGACAGTCTGGGAAGACCCCCGTATCTAATGACGAATTTACTATGTCAAGAACATTATCAATTAGCACGCCTGATACTTCTTTGAAAAACCTTGTTGGTATTGGGTCAAGGACAGGTGGAGGGTTTTAATTGAGATATTATTTTTGTAAATCAGGTAAATCTATCCTAGTGAAAGAGTTTAATTTGTTTATAACAGGATGCTGGGGTTTAGGAGGATCCTTAGTGTTGGGGAGATATACTATGTTATTTCTAATATCATTAATTTTTTGATTGAAAAATACAGCAATAGCCTCACAGGTTTTACTGGAAGTACTTAGGAGGCATTCCTTTGAGTTACCTGGGTTTAGTAGGCGATCAATTGTAGAAAATAAGACTCTGGGATTACTAGCATTGTTATTTATAATCTTAGAGAAATAGCAGCGCCTCTCAAGACGGACAGTGTTATTGTATTCTGTTATTTTGACTTTTAATATTTCATAGTGGATAGTAAGTTTAGTCTTCCTCCATTACGCTCAGCTCTACGGCATGTTCTCTTTAAATCAGATACTCATTGAGTCTTCCATGGTATAACAATGCTAGAAGATTTTTTCACTGTCTTTTCAGGTGCAACTATGTCAACAGCAGCTCTCACTTTAGTATTAAATCTTTCCACCTTACTATTTACATTATCCTCTATTATAGTTGGCACTATAAACGGACTGATTGCTTAAAATGTTTGTAAGTTTTAAAGCTGCTGCCGAATCAAAGAAGCGTTTTTTAACAATATGCTTCTCATGAGTGTTTTTATCATTATTTCTATATTAAAAGTAGAAGAAAATGGTCTGATAGACCAATATCAATGATCTGTTTTATATCAACTTTCAGTCCTTTAGTAATCACTAAGTCTAACGTATGACCTGCTTTATGTGTAGGCTGATTTATGAGTTGTCTCAAATCAAAAGAATCCAGGAGGTTCATAAATTCTTTTACTTTTAGATCACACTGATTATCTATATAGGAGTGTGCCATTGTTAGTAATTAAAATTGACATTAAGTCAGAGAATTCCTCAAAAAGACGTTAAATTTTGGAGGTCTATACACGGATAATACTAGAACTTGAGAATCTCCATGAATAACAACGGCGAGATACTCAAAGGACTTGAACTTACCAAAACTGACATCTTTACATTTTAATCGCTCGAGTAAATGTTTGCCAAGCCCCCTTTTCCCTGGCGGTCTGCACGAGTAAAACTGTAATCCGGAGGCAGATTCGATTAAAACAGAGCCGCCGTCTGAACTAAGCCACGTTACACTTAGTGCAATAAAATCTAATTTTTGATCACTAATAAGATCGTTGATAAAAACGTTTTGTTAGTTAAAGCTCTAACATTTAATAGTGCCATATTTAATCTCGTAGATAATTCTTAATTATTTTCAATTTCGATAAACTTCTCTCAGCTGTAGCTGTCGTTACAGGAATGTTAGTAGTATTCACAAGTATAAGAAACTAAATTATGATAAGACTCGCTGACATCTGGTAATATGTTTAGGCAGTCGAGGGGTTGACAATTCGTCGGTGTATTCATAATATGATAGAAAAATTCTAATTCTTCAATACAGTGATTCCTTGCTATATCGCTTCAACTTTCGCGGCTTCTCTCCATCGCGATTTTAAATGTAAGTATATCTAAATATATATCACGGATTTTTCGCTGGTTCATGGATTTCTGGACAATGGGTCTTTCAATGTATGTTACATGCTTCCTCAGTTTGTTTGCCCAGTTGATTTCATACAAGGGACGCTATTGGCGGATGGCTGGAAGCTACCCAATCAGAGCACGTATTACATATTAAATAAAACTCCTCAATGATATACGATATGTTTCCTGCGCAAGAGCTTCGCACACTTAAAAGCTCTAACAGCCCGTATTGATTTTTCATTGTTTGCTTTTCTCTGTCCCTCACTCTCTGAGAAATACAGGCAGATACTTATTCATCATGCAATACCATCAGGGAGGCGTATGATTGGCCCCGTTATCTTCTCTTGACGGAGGGGGTGTGAGCAGAGGGGCTGTTTGCTTAGAAGATACGGACGATCTGTAAATAAATCCTGAAAGGTTATTGATCGCTTCATTGCGCCGCTTTATCGCGGTGCTTGCATACTTAAAAGCGCAACAGCCCTATTGATTTTTGATTGTTTACTTTACTCTCTCTCTGACATTCTCCGCTCCTGACGGGTACCTTGAAGAGGAAGATACGTTTGCATTCTTTTAATTGTGAGAAAGAACTGTCATCTCTGTGCACCTTATCGCTGTAGCACAGATAACCATTTTACGCTTTGAGCCAAAGCACTTCAGCAGACTAGTGGCTGACCAAATCGACTGCTGACTGCGCAGATATCAATGACATCATTACGCTAGAGTGACTCAAAATCACGGACGGGCGATTTGAAGCAAGCCTCGAAGCGGTGCTTCAAAGCTCGACACAGTGTAGAAACCTGAGTATCGAGCGCACATCACTAGTAAAGGCTTTCAGTTTCAAAACCTGAGGCTGTGGGTTGAAGTGCTGCTCCCGACACGCGGTGTGACTCTGAGCAAGTCACTTCACCTGCGTAATGTGCTCCAACTCACATGAACAAAACAAATGAAACAATTGTATTAGGATAAAGCCTTCAGTAAAATAAATAAATCTGAACTGCACGGTAAAGACGAACCTCTCAGGACAAACAGAAACGGTAAGGACTGACATGGACTTCGTCTTCGTACTGCAGTAAGTAGAAAATTAACCAGAAAGAAACTGACTTTTTCCAGCCACCTGTTTTAAAAGCTGCATTTTAAGGTTTTAAAGACACAGCATCCTGACACAACGAAATTAAAACTCCGATAAATCAACAGAGCACATGCGGAAGAAGGAGCGCCTGCGCATGGCATACACATTACTGACCGGCATAACGACATCAGGCACGGAGCATGCGCGGAAATCAAAACGCTAAGCGCGCGCAAGGGAGAGAAAAGATCGCAAACCAGAAATATGCCTGGCATAAGGACACGTGCTATCAGACAGATAGGACACACACAAAAAAGTCTCTTATTACGAAATTTGCGTAAACGAGGACAGGCCCTCCCACTGAGAAATGCAAGCACACAAGTGCGCTGTCCTGAGCTGGTTCCTCTTTTCCATTTTTCTCATATGTTTCAAATGGATGGCCCTCCTTAATAATAATTTGTGTGTGATCGCTGATCTTCTACCGCATGTAACGAGTATGCTGAGCTACTAAGCACCGTCACCATGGCTCACATGAGCACACATCTCCAAACCAGCGGCGCGCTTATTTAAACATAAATCGCTTGTTTTTCTATGCATGCAATGGGGTTAAAGGCTGGCGCCCTGCCCAGGGTTTCTTTCCTGCCTTGCGCCCTGTGTTGGTGGGATTGGCTCCAGCAGACCCCCGTGACCCTGTAATTAGGATATAGCGGGTTGGATAATGGATGGATGGATGGAAAATGCATACTACAAATGTTATCACATACCATCTGCTGGAATGAAAAATGCAATGCATATGTCTCTGTTATACAGTGTAAGGTTTGGGATTTGAAAAAGTAGTGCTAATGTTGGCTATGTGCCATCTTTATATATTATTTTTTTCTCCAGCCATCTGGAGTTTGTTTTTTCTGTCCACCCTGGCCATCGGACCTTACTTATTCTATGTTACATTAATGTTGACTTATGTTTATTTTTATTGTGTCTTCTATTTTTCTATTCTTCATTTTGTAAAGCACTTTGAGCTACTGTTTGTATGAAAATGCGCTATATAAATAAATATTGTTGTTGTAAATGTGTAAAATAATGGGTACTTGTGTACTGAACAGACAGCATGACAAAGGAAAACAGTACCAAATAATGTTACGACCTTTGTTCATTTTGTGGCACAGCGATGTTTTCTACAACACATCATTCCTTTAAACAACGCAGGGCTAGAGAACAAGCCAGGATTAACAAGCGTATTTGTTTTAATGCTGTACACGCTAACGAAAATCCAGCGACATTTCCTTTTCACATCCATTTGACAATAAATAAGAGCTCAGGCCAAGTATTAATAATGTTGTGCTTACAAGAACTTTGATTTGGGGACACGAAGTTCATTAACAATAAAGCCAAAGCTTCGACTCCCAATTTAATTAACTGATAGACTCATTCATTACAGCGGGAAACTGAACTCGGATGAATACAGTCAGCATTTACTCGCTTATACAGTACATTGGCAACTGTAAACGAACTCAAACCCATTTTCTTTTAGGCTTGCCAATAAATCTTACCTTAAATTCAAACAGTTTAATGCCTCCACCGGATTTGCCATATTTTCAGGCCAGAGAAGATCTCAAATGTTGAGTTATATAAGAAGACCAACTCGCATAGTGTGGAGATGGAGATCAGGCGCCAATTGGCTTTGTCATGTTCTCTGGATGGACCAGAAACGCACCCTGAAAGTAGCCCTGAATTGGACACCACCTGGAAAAGGACCGTGGGAGCCGACCTGAAAGAATTACACCTTTAGTGGGCGCAGCACAACATGCTGCCAAAGACAGAATAAGATGAAAGCGGACTGGCATGGCCACGTGTTACTTAGGGAACCTGGAGACATAAGAATAAGGAAGGAGGTGCTTCTGTGGAGATGATGGAGCGAACTGAACAAGGACCGCCATGAACAGAACTTCTGAGCACTAGATGGTGGTGTTTAGCTTACAATTCTGAGCTGCAACATTCCTTGGATATTGTCCATTTTATTAGGGAGGAAACTTTCTGTGAAACCGAAACTAGCAAAAGAAAACGATCTTCCATTTGTCGCCGTCTCGTTGGATAACGGATTTATGAAGTTTCCTTACTTCTGCTTTTATTTTTCTATTTTGAGATTCACCGTGTCTCCTGCAAAATAATCCTTCTTTTAAATAATTGGCCATTCAAGGTAAAATACTTCATATTCTTTCTCGAAGTGGGTTATTGGTGCGGACGTTTTGAAAGGCCTTCATTCAAAGTGAAGGCCGGAGAGCCCGTTATTTATTTATTTATTTAAGTAATTTTCTTCTGATGTCTCCATCCGTTTATTGTTCTATATTTACATCCCCTTATATTTCTGACATCTTTATAAGATAAGGTTACGATACAATTGGTTACTTTATACATATATATATATATATATATACACTCAGCAAAAAGAAACGTCCTCTGACTTTCAACTGTTTTACTTTCAGTAAACTTAATGTGTAAATATTTGTATGAACACTAAAAGAGTCAACACCATAAGACATAAACTAAAAATGTTTCACAATGTGTCCCTGAATGAAGGGAGGCTCAAAATCAAAAGTACCAGTCAGTATCTGGTGTGGCCACCAGCTGCTTGAAGTACTGCAGTGCATCTCCTCCTCATGGACTGGACCAGATTTGTCAGTTCTTGCTGTGAGATGTTACCCCACTCTTCCACCAAGGCACCTGCAAGTTCCTGGACATTTCTGGGAATGGCCCTAGCCCTCACCCTGCGATCCAACAGGTCCCAGACGTGCTCAATGGGATTGAGATCCGGGCTCTTCCACTGCGAGGATGATCAGCTGTCCTTCTTGTCTCCCTGTAGCACTGTCTTCGGCGTCTCACAGTGCGGACATGGCAATTTATTGCCCTAGCCACATCAGCAGTCCTCATGCCTCCCTGCAGCATGCCTAATGCACATTCACGCAGATGAGCAGGGACCCTGGGCATCTTTCTTTGGGTGTTTTTCACAGTCGGTAGACAAGTCTCTTTAGGGTCCTGCATTTTTAGAACTGTGACCTTAAATGCCAACTTTCTGTAAGCTGTTAAGGTCTTAACGACCATTCCACAGATGCTTGTTAATTAATTGATTATGGTTAATTGAACATGTCAGAAATGTATGTTAACTTAAACAAGTGCATAATTTATTGTTCCAATTTTGATGTATTTTTCGAGATGTGCTGTTCATAAGATTTCAATAGTGATCCGTTTTTGGCATTTTATTCCTATCTTGCTGCAAATAAGTCGCCGGGTTCTTCGGAAGGCTGGGCTTCAAAATCTGGGATTGCAACATCTGTTGTGTTACATTTGGTGCAAAATCGGTCGCCGCACACAAACCCAATAACCCTTTGCTATACTATATATAGCTGAAGGTATCGATTTTGATGACTAAATTTCAAAATTTGCAGAACAAAAAGTTAGAAAGAAGAGATTCTAAGTATCATGTTAAAGTACAGTTTGTTGGATCAGAGCCTAGAGAACGAAACTTGTAAACAATTGAGTTTTCTTTATGTAGCCCAGGAAAAATGTGCTTAACTAACTAACTGATTTATGTAAATAGGTTACTGATGTAAAAATGTAAATATTGTGTTTTAAACTGTTCGTTTTAGTATAGCAGTTCGTTACCTGGTTATGCAGACTTTTATTTTGATAACCGGATGGGTAGAAAAACGGAAGGTGGTGGAAGAACCGCGAGAGAAAAAAAAACAAACGGAGAGCGAGGAGAAGGAGAGAGCGGGACGCCGAGTTGGTGTAGCAGAAGGTTTGAAGAGACAAATTATCAGCACGATAATTTACCGGAATATGAACTGCTGATATAGACGGAGAATTTCGATTAGACGTTCGCAGTGTCTCTCCGGCGAATAAACCACTTGTTAATTCAGCGAGGGAAGTAGCAAGGTGAAGAGGCAGTAGCTAACGCAGCTCAACACGCTTCTGGTGGACGTTCGTTTATTTGGAGACGCTTTTGGATTAGCTCAGCAGCGGTTCCCTGCTCGCGGACAGAGGCGGAGAGGTCGGAAGGATTTGCTGGACTGATAACCACATTGCCAAGTAGGGTACTTTTTATTTTGTTTTGTTGCTCCTGGTGGAGTGAAGGGACCGATAAGTTTTTGGTCGCAACGCTCCCAAGCCACGAATCAGGCCTGCAACGTTTTGTTTTAAATAGAGTGACAAGAGTGAATGTGTTTTTATTATTAATAGTGTGCTATAGTTCTTGATTATTTCCAGTTTATTACTTGTGTTTTATTGGTTTATAATTAAACGGGAGTTTATCATTGTTTTATAACCTAGTTTTTTTTTGTTTGTTTTTTTTAAGTTTGTTTAGTATAAACAATTGGTTTGGGAACAAATGTAACAGGTAACTTAATCTACCCTTATTTATTTGTTATTACCTGACCAGTGTATTGCTATACTTAATTAATAATGTTTTGTTCATAGTGACCCGAGACTCAAAATATTAAAGTAATTAAAATCATAATAATTTAGGCATTGGAGTAAAGAACTCCGGGCCCCTTTCTATACACAGTTAGAGTAGACGGGGCTACATTTAAATTGTATAATAATAATAATAATAATAATAAAGTTATGCACTAGGTACTATCACTAAGAAAAAGATTTCTTGCATTATACAATAAACTGGGTTATTAATAAAAGGCATTTTACTTTTTTTTATTTGTAAAAATTGTTTACAAAATAATTAACATTATGCCCTCCTTACTTAACCGATTGAATAAAAAAATTGCTTTCTCAATAAATTTAATTTTAAATTTTGGTGGACATGGGGTGACAAGTTTAAACTCCGCACCGGTGCCACCAGACCTTGCTACGCCACTGAATGAGGTGGAAGTTAAGTTCCATTTGGTGACGACTACATGTGACTTTATCATGCAGGGTCTGACCAGGCTGTGTGGGTCACCCCTTTGTGCCACTCTTAGGTGAACTATCAGGACTGGCATCCGTCTTCTGGGCCAGACCCACTTTCATTAAATTGGAATATTCATGAGGGTCAATAATGGGCTGTTCTTATTCTGGCCCCTCCCCTTTAGGTTATCCAATAGCAAACTGGTCTGTCAGAAGCACAAACCTCCAGACAGTGGAGCTCTGAGGAAGACTGAGGCACACAAGGCCTTCACTGTGCCAAGGTCACAATACTGGGAGGTGCTGCTGTTTAATACGAGTTTATTTCTGTGTTAATTATTAAACTATTTATCTTGATGTGTGTTTGTGTAAAATGTGTACTTCCACAAGATGAGGCTGATAAACCTGAAACTTGTTGTTTCGAGATGTTGGAAAAAGGTAATAAAGTTCAGTTCTAGAGATTTTAATGTGAAGCCTGTAAATGTTAAGACGTGTACTGATTAGTTGCAGTCCCCATCATCAAGCCCCTTTGTTCAGACAGTTTAGTCTGTAAACCCTCTGCTGACGCCTAATGCCTCTGTCATATGTGACTCTCAGTGAGTATTTAAACTGTGAGCTCAAACTTAATGTTATGGCTGTGGACAGAATCAGTTCATATTAGAAAAGAATTCAATTAGGAGAGTAAGAGATGAGTACAATCAGTAAAATCACACAACATTGCTGGTTGAATGGCTATGTTATTACTCACATTCAGTGAGAGTGTATATTTTAGTTCAGTTTAAATTAGGAGGGAAAATATTCAGAAATATGGAGTTGTTTTATTATTCCAAAGTCTATCACTGCAGTCAGACTGTCTGGTAAATCGGGACCCCCACACCCTTAACATTTGTGTTGAGCAGCTCAGTTAAACGCAGTCTGCCGTCAGTTCACTAAATCACATATCTAATTACTGGGGAACATCAGGCTCCATTACAGTGGCAGTAAACCCCCATGGAGTACTAGGTGAGCCGTATTGGCTTAAAGATGTGCAAACCCTAAATTATTCAAAATGTCCTCCGCATACTTGGACTGTGAAACTCCTTAAATGCTAGCAGTTTAAGTTCATGAGGTGGACACCATTGTGTTTCCTTTATTTGCTGTGTTGACTCTGTGGCACTGAGCAGTTCAGTTCTTGTTCCTGGTTTGTAATTTCTGTAAAGCGCCTTTTAATGGTGTCTGCAGTACGAAATGTTAATTGAGCACTCAGTGAATTAGCAGTTTTGTCTTTGGTAATGCTGGTAATTAATTAAAATAATTAACAACACGGCCACAGAGGGACACCAAATTAATGTAAGTTTAGTGAGGCCTCTCTGTTTCACTTTCTAGCTGAAGAGATCCGTACAAGTTATGAATGATGGCCATAAATTGGTGAAATTCAACATTAAACTCCCTCACTGTCTCTGTTGTTGTTGCCGCAGTAATAGACTATTTACACAAATAACACAAACACACTTGCTGCAATAAACAAAATAATACACTTTATTTATAGCATAAGGATAATAGAAGATGGATATATGCAAATCTAGATAATGACATTAGATGACGGATTATAACAAACACAAAACATAAAACTACATTAACTTAACTGAAACTTTTCTCTCCTGTAAATAAAGGCACATCTTATGAATTCTGATTCTTCAGTTCCAGTGGCTCAGATCACTGCCTTCTTTATCTTGTTATAAAGCTTCTATTGTCTGCGCTGGTGGCGTTCATTTCTCACAGCTCGTCTACACTGCCTTACCGCCCTGCAGTTTGTGTCTTCTACAGTGAAATGCGGCTCTGCACTTTCCCTCTGAGTTTAAAGAGAGAAATGATCTTTCACAAGGTTATACCTTCAGTTTTAATGACACCACTACCATAATACATTAACTGATGTCTCCTATCAATTAAATCACACTTCATAGATCTCAAAATCAAAGCAGGTATAGTTATGTTTTGACGTGATTGAGGTTTTGTTCCTTTCTTGGTCGACTATCTCCAAACACGTGGAAAGATCTTCAACATGCTGTCTTTTGTTTTAGGAGCCTGTCTCCTTTTCCGTTGTTGTCACACCTTCTGCAGTTTCTTTTGAGATTCCACACTCCATGTCAGTGCTCTTGTTGCAAACAACGTCATGTCTTCTTGCTGATTAGTTATTTGCCATATCAAGCAAGTTGAATGTGTGGCCTTTAAGATACCATCTCAGCTTGTGCTCTAGCTATTCTTTAGTAAGGTTTGGGCTAATGTCATCTTCATCTAACTCCAGTGCAGACAAGTCTTCCACTTTTCCAATTGAGCACAGTTGCCCCTCGAGTAAAGCAAATGCTCCAACATCTGTTATGGCCAAACCTTTTAAGCTATGGAGAGCCAAAGTTATGGCCAAGTTGAGAGCTATAAGCTTGATGAGATGATCTGCATCTTATAAGGGTTTTAAAGGAAGGAACAGAGGTCTTACCATTGGTTTCTTGAGTTTACATAAGCCCATCCTCTTGACTGACCACTGGTGCAAAGTTCTGTCCATCATGGTTACTCCTTCTTGATTTATGGTCCTTTGTTTGAACTTGAGTGTCCATCTTGTGCCTCTGAGAGACGTGTCTGTATGTTAACATGATCTGGTATCGATTGTCTTATCAGGTAAGACATGAAGGATGCGTTTAAAGTCTTTCAGAATTGACTTTAAAATTCTGCTTATGGTTTATAAAGCCTTAAATAATCTCGCTCCATCTTATATATCGGAATGTCTGACACCCTATATTCCAAATCGTAATCTTAGATCATGAAATGAGTGTCTCCTTAGAATTCCAAAAGCTAAACTTAAAAGAAGTGGTGAGGCGGCCTTCTGCTGCTATGCACCTAAAATCTGGAATAGCCTGCCAATAGGAATTCACCTGGCTGATACAGTAGAGCACTTTAAAACACTGCTGAAAACACATTACTTTAACATGGCCTTTCTATAACTTCAATTTAACTTAATCCTGATACTCTATATTTTCAATTTCATCATAATAACTACTCATGGTGGCTCTAAAATCCGTACTGACCCCTACTCTCTTCTGTTTCTTTTCCGGTTTGTCTGTGGTGGCGGCCTGCGCCACCACCAACCTACTCAAAGCACCATGATGCCCCAGCATTGATGGACTAAAAGCCAGAAGTCCACGTGATCATCATCATCATCATCAAATCCTTCCGTGAAAACCATAAATACAAGAGGACTGTTTCATTTATGTTAGGTAGATTGCCCAGAGGGGACTGGGCGGTCTCATGGCCTGGAATCCCTGCAGATTTTATTTTTTCTCTGGCCGTCTGGAGTTTTTTTGTTTTTCTGTCCCCTGGCCATTGGACCTTACTCTTATTCTATGTTAATTAATGTTGACTTATTTTATTTTCTTACTGTGTCTTTTATTTTTCTGTTCTTCATTGTATAAAGCACTTTGAGCTGCATTTTTTGTATGAAAATGTGCTATATAAATAAATGTTGTTGTTGTTGTTCAGGCGTAGGGCCCGCCATGGAAACTGAGAGTTTTAGCTGGCAATACGACTGTCTGGCAGCAGCATTTTAAAACCGGACTTGTGTTCTAGCCGTGTTAAAAATGGCAATGTCAGTCTGTCCTACACTGCTGTTGAAAAGCCATCCAAAATAAAGACTGGTTGATTGTCACTCCATACACTGGCCTGTCCCACACTCTTCATTATCCCTTTGTCTGTAAATACTTTTGACAACTCTTGAAAATTGGTAGCCAACATTCATTATTCAAATTGAAAACCTGCTCTTCAGTATTTACTCCTGAATACTAGTGATGGCTGATGCTGTTGGTTTTCCTTTTGATCCGATACCAGGTGATACTGAGGCCAGCATTGGCGATGCTGATACCAACACTGATGCAGCCAGAGTGTCATCTTGTAAAAATGGTTAATCTTCTATAAAAACTTACAGTGAGTGTGGACGTCAAAAAGTCACATTTTAAACACTTTGAATTAGTAGACTATTAGATATAGCGCCAAAGATCAGACTTGTTTACTTGTTTATTAACAGAATTTATTAAACGTGTTCAGTTCCTGAAAACGATCTGTGAAAGAACAACAAGCATCACCATCACATTTTCTCGAAACCTATGTAAAATGCATGCCTTTTTGGCATTTTGACATTTTATAATATTTTCCATCTCCCAGAGACCATCACAAGGCTGGTAAAAGCCTATTTCCAGTACCTCCAGTTCTGCATTACACTCCAAGATAAAACAACTAAAAGAAGATTTGCCACTCTGATGTTTGTTAAAAGATGAAGGCAGCAGAGTTAATTCCAATCTGCCAGACTCCTCCACTGATAAAAAGTAAAACCAAGACCATAAAATCCATTTAAACACCACAACCAGCTTAAATGTCCACCTGGCCTGCCTGTCTCAGTCACTACATGTGGTGTCTTTGGCCCAGTAAGGTGGTCACCTCCTGACAAGCACACTTTAATAAAGATTATCATCACAAATGGCTCCTCAGCTCCACATTTGTCCTGTGTGTCCTCCTGCGACCAAACTGACTGATTAACAAGCAGAGCAGCACAACGTCACTCAGTAACGAGCTCGGGAGACACACGTGTCATATCAGACACTCACACTTCTGAAGTTCACCACGTGACAAATTCAATGCACACGTAGCACCAAAGCTTTTAAATTACAGATCAGTTCAGTGATAGGATGGCATGCATCACTGTCATGGCCTCTGCTGTTCAACTGTTTCACTGTCACTGTATTTTATTTCGCTGTTTCTTATAATATTCATTCATATGCTACATGTTCATTCAATGTACTCGTTATCTGATGTACTATCATATCATTACGTTTACTTGTGTGCTGCACACAAACATACACACCAGTTACGTTCTTTATGTTTTCTACAATTCTGTGATGACCAGTATGATTGTCTATGCTGTGGTGTGCTGGGCTGGTAACGTCACTACAAGAGCGCCCACCTGATCTACCAGCTGATTAAGATGGCAGGCTCAGCTATGTTTTGCCCCCAGACCTGCTGGAGTCTGTAGCAAAGGAGAGAATTAAAACCAACCTGAGTGTCATTATGAACAATGCTGCACATCCTCTCCTGACGTCAGCACTAAAACCAAGACTTTCAGCCAATGAATTATTCAGCAGACGTTTGTTAAAGAAACACCACTGGGGCTCCTTACACCAAAGACAATACACTTTTATAAAGCCATGCTGTGACTGCTCTTTAAGTGAGTCTGAGTGTTAATGAATTGTGTTTTAAATGCTGTGCTTTATGCAGAAATCCTTGGTGGACGTGACTTATGGAGTTGGATATGCGGTGACCACATTCTTTTACTTGTTCTTGAAAATAGCAGGATGTCGACTTCCTCTATCAGAAAATTCTTTGTCAGATGTTTTCTGGCCCCTGAGTGGAGTTTGCGTGTGCTCCCTGTGTCCGTGTGTTTCCTCCTCTTCAGAGACAGGCAGATTAGCTGGACTGGCAATGCAAAATTGGTCCTGCGGTATACGTGTGCATGTGTGCCCACCCTGTGACTGACCAGCGCCCTCTCCAGGTGTTGTTCATGCCTTGCACCTGATGATTGCTGGGATAGGTGCCAGCTGCTCTAGAACCCTGCCCTGGATACATAGTTGGAGGAAATGGATGGATGGATGTTTCATGGAACACCTTATACTGAGATAACCAAGGAAAGCTGTTGTTTGTTCCCACAAAGTTGCCATTTAAATTCATTTCATGTGTTTTGAGTTAAACTAATACAGTATGCAAATTTCATGGCCATCTTTACCCCTTAAACTTGTACACACTGTTAGTGTCCATCCCTGTAATGGCAGTGCAATAAAGGCTGTCATGATGGCTCAAGTTGGGTCAATTAGCTGTTCACTTTGGCAGAAGGGAAATTCACAGTTCATCAGAATCAAACGCTTTAAAATGAGAACAAGAGGTTCTGTAAAATCTGTTACTGCAATGAAACCTTCAGATTGGCTCAACAGGTGAAAGGGTGACTGCAGCAATTTTCTGATTGGTTTTAGTCAGTTAGCAGGCAGTGGTCTTTGTCCTACCATCAAACATCAAAGGTAACCATCATCAGTGACACTCCAGTCTAAAGCCAGTGTCATATTACGTGACATTTTGTCATTTGGCACATCAGATTTGCCACCTGCAGTCACTGATCTCATCACCTGACCTGATGTCACATTTAGTGATCACATGACAACCACTCAGCAGAGTTGTGCTCACCCCTGTTTCTAGATAGCAGGCTGCCTGATGAAGATCACGGTGTACAAAGGGTTAACAGCTGTGCCTGTCCAGCAGTCTCGCCATTTGTTTTATTTTATTATTTCCCTTTGTTATGGCACCTGAAACACAACGCATCAGAAACAGGAGGATCTTTTCTTTGTTAGATTCAAAACCTGCAGTTTGTTACTCCTCTTCACTTGACTCTGTGTCTTCTACTTCAGGGAAACATTCACTGGTTGTCAGCTCTCCTGCACACACAGTCTGTCCCTAAGAATAAAAGCAAAATCAAACATGTTTAAATTTATCTTAGCGAGTCGCAGGCTCATTGAAGTCAGACATTGGGTGTGTGACATTAAGTGATCAGCTTCACAGGGTCACACCACCATCTGCCGCCATCTTGCTAAGGCCTCGTTTACACTGGCGTTCAAATCTTAGTTTAAATAAATGTGCTCAGAGCGACTGAGGCGTTGAAGTTGTGTTTTGTAGTGGTGCTTAATTGACTTCAATATGATGTTACTTTTGCATTTGTTTGCCTCTGGTGAATACCAACCTGTAGGCCAGATTGTAGTTTTGTGTGTTTACCTGCAGTTCTCAGGCAGTCCAGAGTGTTTTTAGCCTGTGGGGTTTGAGGCTCATCCTTCATTGGATTTGTGACATATGGTCAGTTGGCTTTATTAGACCTGAACATTTACCCTCTTGTGTTAAAAATCCTCCTGATATGGCGACGTAGCCCGAGAAAACACCGGCACTGGTATTGGGTTCACCTTCTAACTGCACAGCATGTGAAGAAAGGAAGCTTCTGTGTAATCTCTGAAAAAGTGCTTTGACTTCCACATAAGTTCTTCAGATACTGTGGGATGTCAGTTCTGAGTTTTGATTGCCTGCTGACGTTGGGACAGCACCATATGACACGCCAGTCAACCAATATGTGAGTCAGTGTTAGTCCTGAAGAGCGGCTACTTGTCACCTTGAAGTGAGCAAATATACCAACAGTACTCGTGCATACACACTCGCCCATCGGCATTAATAATCCAGAGTAGCTAAAGATACGTCATTAGAGCAAACCTGCAAACTGTTTAGAATTCTCATACTGTATATTATCATTATTATTTTGTTGATAATGTGTGTAAATGTGTGTGTTTGTGTCTATATATATATATACTAATAAAAGGCAAAGCCCTCACTGACTGACTGACTCACTCATCACTAATTCTCCAACTTCCCGTGTAGGTAGAAGGCTGAAATTTGGCAGGCTCATTCCTTACAGCTTACTTACAAAAGTTGGGCAGGTTTCATTTCGAAATTCTACGCGTAATGGTCATAACTGGAAGGTATTTTTCTCCATTTACTGTAATGGAGTTCAGCTAGAAGCCGTGGGGCGGAGTTTCGTGTGACATCATCACGCCTCCCACGTAATCACGTGAACTGACTATCAACGCACACGTAGAAAACCAGGAAGAGCTCCAAAACGCTAAAGAAAACATGCATTATGTAATTGAGAAGGCAGCGAAACAATAAGAAGCGGCGAGTGAGATATACTACCATATTCATGAGTGCTGCTACTTGAAAGAAAGCACGTGTAAACCTGAAGTTTAAATTAAGTTAATAGACAGGCTGCCGCTGGCGTTTCTCATGCCCACGGGTAATGCGGGATACAAGTTTAATAAGAGGACGCAGGATATAAACGAGAGTTTTGATCACTTTGTAACTAAGTTAAAATTGCAGGTGAAAGGGTGTGCTTATGCAAATTCCGAGAGACTGTGTTTGTGGGGGATTGACAGTTAAGGCGGGTGGGGGAGTCACGTCATCATCTCCCCTCCCATTCACCTCATTTCGCTCTGAGCTGAGCTCGCTGCTAACACCGTCTTCGAAGCAATTTCATCACACTGCCACCAAATACTCACAGAAAAATCCACAAGTTAATACACACGCTGTCTCTAGAGTTTCTCCACACTCGATGTATTCCTCGTGTCCCCTTTATACCCTCTGATCTCCTTTTCAATTTAGATGCCTTCAATTTCCAGTAAGGCTCAGCTGCGCGATGACAAGTAATAAGTCTCAGGGACAGACCCTACAAAACAATGCCATTGATTTCAGGCAAGATTGCTTTTCTCCTTGACAACTATACTTACATTCTTAAAAGTGAGCTCGCGCACCTTCGTCATATTACAACCGGAATGCAGCCAGAAACTTTTAAGTGCCATTACATTATTTAAGATAACATTAAATTAAGCCGTGGACATCGCAACATCACACAAGATAGCAGCTCATGAGAACTTACTGAACGCAGTATGAGTGATCACTTCCATGCATCAATCCTGGCAACATTGCTTTCCTCTTGGACAAAACTATACGTTGCATTCTCAAAAGTTATATATATATATATATATATATATATATATATATATATATATATATATATATATATATACACACACCCGATCTACATACTGTCAAATAAACGACCCACACACCATAGCGCAACATGAGAGGCTTTGCCTTTAGCTGACGCCTTAGGTTCGATTCGTGAGAGTGGGTGCAGTGAGTGGGTACTGCCTGATGAGCCCAGAATTAGGGCGAAGCACGTGCTGCGTAATGTTTGCATTATTTGATAGTAAAACTATTTTAATATATTCAATATATATATATCAGCTTAACGATTCATTTTACCCTCGCAACCCCTTAGTTTGGGAAGAAGTATGAAAAATATGAGGTTAACGCAGAAAACCAGATCACCAATTTAAGCTTTAGGAATCATAGATACTTTATTCGACATCAATAATTGTTTTGGTAAAGCCATACTCCTGTATCCTCCTTCCATGTTATAATATTTCCGCGACTAGCCAAGATTAAATGAACGGTAAAAAAGTAAGAGCGAAGCGAGGGTGACTCAGGCAGGCAGGTGACAGCTCAATAGCTCGAATTTGGATATAAGTAGGTTCTATTTAGTTGCCAGAAATATCTTTGTTAGGAATGGAAGTTGGACTTAGTCTTAAAATTTCTATGGTGAAGAAAAATTTATGCAATGATGATTAAATTTAACTTTCATTCCTACTAAACATATTTCTGTCGACCAAATAAAATTACTTATATTTAAAATTTAAATAGAACTTGAACAAATACGATAGTTCATAATATCCAAGCAGCACTAAGTGCACGTAAGATTTGGAGTCATCCGTTTTAACAAGCAGCATATTGCACTGATATGAAATAGCCTGCCCATTTAATTATTTAGGAATGGATAGATAAATTAAGATTTTGTACAAATAATGTTTTAAATTTTTCTTCCTCAATGGATTCTGGCACCCCCAGCAACAGCTCCTCGCACCACAAAGGAGATATGTATATATATATATATATATATATATATATATATATATATATATATATATATACACTGTTCACAAAAATTAAAGGAACACTTTAAAGAAACACATTAGATACATCAGATCTCAATATGAAGTTGGATATCTATACAAATAACGACAGGGCAATGTCTTAGGAACAAAAGGAAGTCTTTTAATGGAAATAAAAGTTTTCTGCCTACAGAGGGCTCAATTGTGTAGACACCCTAAAATCAGAGTGAAATGAAGATGTGGCAGGCTAGTCCATTTTTCAAAAACTTAATTTCTGCTACTCAAAATGCTTTTCAGTATCTTGTGTGGCCCCCACGAGCTTGTATGCATGCTTGACAACGTCGGGACATGCTCCTAATGAGACGACGGATGGTGTCTTGTGGCATTTCCTCCCAGATCTGTATGAGGGCATCCCTGAGCTGTTGTACAGTCTGAGGAGCAACCTGGCGGCGCCTAATGGACCGAAACATAATGTCCCACAGATGTTCTATTGGGTTTAAGTCAGGGGATCGTGAAGGCCATTCAATTGTTTCAATTCCTTCATCCTCCAGGTACTGCCTGCATACTCTTGCCACATGAGGCCGGGCATTGTCGTGCATTAGGAGGAAACCAGGACCTACTGCACCAGCGTAGGGTCTGACAATGGGTCCAAGGATTTCATCCTGATACCTAATGGCAGTCAAGATGCCGTTGTCTAGCCTGTAGAGGTCTGTGAGTCACTCCATGGATATGCCTCCAAGATCATCACTGACCCACCACCAAACCAGTCATGCTAAACGATGTTACAGGCAGCATAATATTCTCCACGGCTTCTCCTGACCCTTTCACGTCTTTCACATATACTCAGGGTGAACCTGCTCTCATCTGTGAAAAGCACAGGACGCCAGTGGTGGACCTGCCAATTCTGGTATTCTATGGCAAATGCCAATTGAGCTCCCGGTGCTGTGCAGTGAGCACAGGCGCAGTAGACATTTGGGCCCTCAGGCAACCCTCATGAAGTCTGTTTCTGATTGTTTGGTCAGAGACATTCACACCAGTGGCCTACTGGAGGTCATTTTGTAGGGCTCTGGCAGTGCTCATCCTGTTCCTCCTTGCCCAAAGGAGCAGATACTGGTCCTGCTGATGGGTTATGGACCTTCTATGGCCCTCTCCAGCTCTCCTAGAGTAACTGCTTGTCTCCTAGAATCTCCTCCATGCCCTTGAGACTGTGCAGGAGACACAGCAAACCTTCTGGCAATGACAGTATTGATGTGCCATCCTGGAGAAGTTGGACTACCTGTGCAACCTCTGTAGGGTCCAGGTATCACCTCGTGCTACCAGTAGTGACACTGACTGTAGCCAAATGCAAAACTAGTGAAGAAACAGTCAGAAAAGATGAGGAGGGAAAAATGTCAGTGGCCTCCACCTGTTAAACCATTCCTGTTTTGGGGGTCATCTCATTGTTGCCCCTCTAGTGCATCTGTTGTTAATTTCATTAACACCACAGCAGCTGAAACTGATTAACAACCCCTCTGCTACTTAACTGACCAGATTAATATCCCATAAGTTTCATTGACTTTATTCTATACTCTGATTAAAAGTGTTCCTTTAAATCTTTTGAGCAGTATATATATATATATATATATATATATATATATATATATATAGATATATATATATAGATAGATAGATATAGGTGTATATGTAGATATGTATGTGTGTATATATATATATATATATATATATATATATATATATATATATATATATTGTGAAGGACAGCCGGGTCCCATGCCCGGCAGGGACGCCCCTGCTGCTTATGTTCGGGGGAGCCGCCATGGGCAGTCCAATACCTCCCGGGACGCTTGGTGGCAACCTCCTGGCCGACGGTGATTCCCCAACCGACCGCAGGGCTCCATGGGAGGTGGAGTCCTCCACAGCTTGGTGGTGGCCCGGCGTGGCCACTAGGGGAGCTGCCTGCTTCCCACAGCCCGGCTGGACGAGCTTCCAGCCCCACCCGGAAGTGCAATTAGGACCAGGTGGTTAATTACCTGGAACGCTTCCGGGTGGGCTACAAAAGGGCCCAGCCACCACCACTCGGGGAGCCAGAGTTGGGAGGAAGAAGACGAAGCTTGTCTGGGAGGAGTGGTGGAGCAAGGTGGAGAGTTGTGAGTTTGTGTTTTTTGGGACTGTGTTTGGGCTGTGTGGCACGGGGAAGACGTGTCACACAGCTCAAGAAAAATAAAAGTAATTTTACTTTTATACGTGCCTCAGTGTTTTTCTGTGCCGGGCCAGGCGCCTATATAGCGCCTTTTACATCTGGCGTAGTCGGCAGGATTCTGGCCCGTACATTTGGACCGGGACCTGCATAAAAATTGTGTGTAACGGCCCGGCACAACACCTGGGGGCACGTATAGCTCAGCGCAGGAGCGCACACAGCACCGCAGCGCCGAGCGCACTCCTGAGGCAGAGAGTGTGCTCTATTTTGAGTACAGCGCTGAGAGCGCCCTTTGGACTGCAGCAGGGCATGCTCCCGACGAGAGCGCGCCACCGAGGCCGAAGCGCGAGGCACGCGCCTGCACGACTTGCCGGCGGACACGCGCAGCACAGCGCTGGGAGAGCGCGCGCAGCTGCAAGCAAGCAAGCCAGCCAGCGCAGCACAGCACAGCGCAACTGAGGCCGCCACAGAACTCCTACAGGCACAGCGCCATGGGGAAAAAGAAAGCCGGGCGCACAGAAGCCAGCCCGCTCCACGGGTCGCAACCGGAGGTAGGTGATGGGCTCAAGAGGGAAGGGCCACGGGAAGGGTTTTCAGCGTTTGTGTCAGCCTACCTCCTAGACACCAAGGGACGAACCACCTGTTGGTGTGCAGATGGCCTCTGTTTGTGGCGTGACGGTGCAGAGAGCGGCGGGGAGAGCGAGGCTGGGCTGTGTTTTCCCTTCGCCCGGCCAGTCAGCCAGAGGAGGAGAACCGGAGGAGTTTCCCGGCGGTGACTCAGCTAGAGGAGCAGGAGCTCCTCTCAAACAGGTAAGGGGAGTGTGTCAGCCGCCCGCCGAGGACAGTTCGCAGGCGGGGTGACGGACCTTCTCCCGAGCCTCTCGGACTCCCAACGGGCCTGCGGAGGGTCCGCAGGGTCTTGTTGGCTCCTTGATCGGTGGTAGGAAACAGGGGATTTCAAGTCCAGCGCCGACCAACGTATTAACTTTTCTTGGGCTGTAGAGGAGCTGAAACATGTTCTCCTTCCTCTGCAGTCCTTAGTTAAGGTTTTTCAGGTCCTGCAGGAGACGAAGGAGGACTGGAAGATCGGCCCGATGGCGGCCGTTGTTAAATGGCTGGAGACACGGGGCGTCAGCCTCCTGCCTGCAGGACACAGCGTTCAGGTAGGTGAAGCCTGGGCTGTAGAGGAAAGGGGCGAGCGCAACGGCTGCAGATATGATCAGTGCTGCTTGCCAGGGCGCCCCACCCACTACACAAGACGCCGCCGTGTGGACCGATACTGTGGCAGAGGAACGTGTGGAGAGGCAGCTGGTGGATGTCGGCTGCCAAACAACCCCATCCCCTCTGCCTGCACGGTCTCATGTCGTCTAAAGGGGTGCAGGCGGCACAGGGTCTCCTTTCTTTCCATAAGGGGACCCGGACCGTCAGTGCACCCCAGAGGAAGAGGAGGACCGGACAAAGAGGTGGGGACTCCTGACAAGGTGCAGCGTAAGCCCATTGGTGTGACCGTGCAGGAGGGCTACGCTGCGGAGGGGCACGCGTCACAAGCCCTCCCTGGAGTGGGCGAAGGGGCAGGATTTTCCTGCCTGCTTCCGTTCCCGCAAGGGTCGAACTGGAGGGGTCGGTTGTGTTTTTCCTGTGGTCACGCTGGTCATGTCTGCAGGGGTTGTCCAAAGAGGACGTCCAGTGGCAGGGACGTTGGGGCAGCGCCCCAGACCTGTTCATTATGTTTTTACAGGCGCAGCCGTGGAGCCAAGGATGCCGACTCCCTGTCCTGGAGAGGACCAGCCCTCAAGGAGCAGGCCGATGAGCCCCACAAGCCTCATCTGAGGGAGGGAACTGTGAAGGGCAGCGGGTCCGTGCCTGGCAGTTTGTGTTTGGGACTGTGTTTGTCACACAGCTGAAGAAAAAATAAAAGTAATTTTACTTTTATACGTGCCTCAGTGTCTTTCTGTGCCGGGCCAGGCGCCTATATAGCGCCTTTTACTATATATATATATATATATACACATATATATATATATATATATATATATATATACACATATATATATATATATATACACATATATATATATATATATATACTGCTCAAAAGAATTAAAGGAACACTTTTTAATCAGAGTATAGCATAAAGTCAATGAAACTTATGGGATATTAATCTGGTCAGTTAAGTAGCAGAGGGGTTGTTAATCAGTTTCAGCTGCTGTGGTGTTAATGAAATTAACAACAGATGCATAGAGGGCAACAATGAGATGACCCCCAAAACAGGAATGGTTTAACAGGTGGAGGCCACTGACATTTTTCCCTCCTCATCTTTTCTGACTGTTTCTTCACTAGTTTTGCATTTGGCTACAGTCGGTGTCACTACTGGTAGCATGAGGCGATACCTGGACCCTACAGAGGTTGCACAGGTAGTCCAACTTCTCCAAAATGGCACATCAATACGTGTCATTGCCAAAGGTTTGCTGTGTCTCCCTGCACAGTCTCAAGGGCATGGAGGAGATTCTAGGAGACAAGCAGTTACTCTAGGAGAGCTGGAGAGGGCCATAGAAGGTCCATAACCCATCAGCAGGACCAGTATCTGCTCCTTTGGGCAAGGAGGAACAGGATGAGCACTGCCAGAGCCCTACAAAATGACCTCCAGCAGGCCACTGGTGTGAATGTCTCTGACCAAACAATCAGAAACAGACTTCATGAGGGTTGCCTGAGGGCCCAAATGTCTACTGCGCCCTGTGCTCACTGCACAGCACCGGGGAGCTCAATTGGCATTTGCCATAGAATACCAGAATTGGCAGGTCCGCCACTGGTGTCCTGTGCTTTTCACAGATGAGAGCAGGTTCACCCTGAGTATATGTGAAAGACGTGAAAGGGTCAGGAGAAGCCGTGGAGAATATTATGCTGCCTGTAACATCGTTTAGCATGACTGGTTTGGTGGTGGGTCAGTGATGATCTTGGAGGCATATCCATGGAGCGACTCACAGACCTCTACAGGCTAGACAACGGCATCTTGACTGCCATTAGGTATCAGGATGAAATCCTTGGACCCATTGTCAGACCCTACGCTGGTGCAGTAGGTCCTGGTTTCCTCCTAATGCACGACAATGCCCGGCCTCATGTGGCAAGAGTATGCAGGCAGTACCTGGAGGATGAAGGAATTGAAACAATTGAATGGCCTTCACGATCCCCTGACTTAAACCCAATAGAACATCTGTGGGACATTATGTTTGGTCCATTAGGCGCCGCCAGGTTGCTCCTCAGTCTGTACAACAGCTCAGGGATGCCCTCATACAGATCTGGGAGGAAATGCCACAAGACACCATCTGTCGTCTCATTAGGAGCATGCCCCGGCGTTGTCAAGCATGCATACAAGCTCGTGGGGACAGTTTTTGAAAAATGGACTAGCCTGCCACATCTTCATTTCACTCTGATTTTAGGGTGTCTACACAATTGAGCCCTCTGTAGGTAGAAAACTTTTATTTCCATTAAAAGACTTGGCATCCTTTTGTTCCTAAGACATTGCCCTGTCGTTATTTGTATAGATATCCAACTTCATATTGAGATCTGATGTATCTAATGTGTTTCTTTAAAGTGTTCCTTTAATTTTTGTTAGCAGTGTATATATATATGCCAGCAACACTCATGACAATGACAAAACAATTACATTGTCAATCATGTTACGTTATTATTAAAATGTTTCCTTTTCTTTTCATTACTTCTTTAACACACTACTTCTCTGCTGCAAAGCGGGTATTTTGCTATATATGTATATGTGTATATGTATATATATATGTATATATGCATATATATGTATGGAGGAATATTTTGGACAAAATGAAATAAATAAATAAATGCGTAAATAAATAAAAGTACTGTGAAATGTGAGCATAAATAAATAAATGTGTCATGAAATGAGAGCCTTAATAAATAAATATGTCATGAAATGAGAGCATAAATAAATAAATGTGTCACGAAATATGTTTTCGTTGCTTATTTATTTATTTCATTTTAATCCGTAACATTCCTGCAAACCGTCATGAAAAGCGGCTTGAAATAAAACTGTCACTTTCACTCGTCAAAGTTGAGAGGGTGGGCTCTAACAGCCCTCTAGTTACTGATTGGTGAATCGATAGCACAAGAATTAATTAGAAAAATGCTTACTACTGCGAGAAAGAAATTACAATGTTGGCGGCCCTTTTAGAACTGAGTATTTGACCCTTGTTTTATGAGTAGAAAGTCAGTTGCATATTCGCAGCTACTTTTCAAACAACTGTACAGCTCTGATCAGTGGTAAAGTTGTTCAGTTCAAAATATTAGGTGGAGCTGCTTTGGGCATTCCATGTCAAAGTACCTAAACTAATACAGCCGTTGCAGCTTACGTATATCAAACTGGCTCATTAGTCTTGTGATCGTCTTCTCTGATACATCATGTAGATCTGCAATCTGTTGTACTTTTAAACCGCATAACAGAAGGTGTTCTATTGACTCAGCTGGAATGTCAAAGGATGGACGTCCAGAGCAGGGAACTGCATCACCTGAACTGGAGTGTAGTCGAGTCCGTTCCACCTGTTCTTCGATAATTTCAAAACAGTTTCATCTACTTTGTATATCGGAGTCTAAAGGGCCGCCAACATTGTAATTTCTTCCGATAAATCTTCAATTCTCTCTCTGAAATACGTAATATCTTCGCAGAATCCATTTCATCGGCAGTAGTAAGCATTTTTCTAATTAATTCTTGTGCTATCGATTCACCAATCAGTAACTAGAGGGCGTGTTAGAGCCCACCCTCTCAACTTTGACGAGTGAAAGTGACAGTTTTATTTCAAGCCGTATTTCATGACGGTTTGCAGGAACGTTGGACAAAATGAAATAAATAAATAAGCAACGAAAACATATTTCGTGACACATTTATTTATTTATGCTCTCATTCATGACATATTTATTTATTAAGGCTCTCATTTCATGACACATTTATTTATTTATGCTCACATTTCACAGTACTTTTATTTATTTACGCATTTATTTATTTATTTCATTTTGTCCAAAATATTCCTCCATATATATGTACTGTATATGTATATATATATGTATGTGTGTGTGTCTGTGTCTATATATATATGACAGCAGCACTCATATCAATAAAAAACAATTGCATTAACAATCATCTTACGTTATTTTTAAAATGTTTCCTTTTCTTTTTCATAACTTCTTTAACACACTACTTCTCTGCTCTGAAGCTGGGTATTCTGCTAGTATATATATATAGTGCATTCGAAAGAATTCACAACGCATCGCTTTTCCACATTTTGTTATGTTACAGCCTTATTCCAAAATTGATTACATTCATTTTTTCCTCAGAATTCTACACACAACACCCCATAATGACAACGTGAAAAAAGTTTACTTGAGATTTTTGCAAATTTATTAAAAATAAAAAATTGAGAAATCCCATGTACATAAGTATTCACAGCCTTTGCCATGAAGCTCAAAATTGAGCTCAGGTGCATCCTGTTTCCCCTGATCATCCTTGAGATGTTTAATTGGAGTCCACCTGTGGTCAATTCATTTGACTGGACATGATTTGGAAAGGCACACACCTGTCTATAGAAGGTCCCACAGTTGACAGTTCATGTCAGAGCACAAAACAAGCATGAAGTCAAAGGAATTGTCTGTAGACCTCCGAGACAGGATTGTCTCGAGGCACAAATCTGGGGAAGGTTACAGAAAAATTTCTGCTGCTTTGAAGGTCCCAATGAGCACAGTGGCCTCCATGATCCATAAGTGGAAGAAGTTGAAACCACCAGGACTCTTCCTAGAGCTGGCCAGCCATCTAAACTGAGCGATCAGGGAGAAGGGCCTTAGTCAGGGAGGTGACCAAGAACCCGATGGTCACTCTGTCAGAGCTCCAGAGGTCCTCTGTGGAGAGAGGAGAACCTTCCAGAAGGATAACCATCTCTGCAGCATTCCACCAATCAGGCCTGTATGGTAGATTGGCCAGGCGAAAGCCACTCCTTAGTAAAAGGCACATGGCAGCCCACCTGGAGTTTACCAAAAGACACCTGAAGGACTCTCAGACCATGAGAAACAAAATTCTCTGGTCTGATAAGACAAAGATTGAACTCTTTGGTATGAATGCCAGGCGTCACTTTTGGAGGAAACCCAAGCACCGCTCATCACC
>NW_024379766.1:0-17377 GCF_016835505.1 Polypterus senegalus
AAAAAACACTGGAAATTCCCAGGCAAACCTCTGAAATTGGAAAATGGGGAGATCAGAGGTATAACGGGATGCGAGGAATGAATTGAGTGTGGAAAACAGTGTGTGTATTAACTGTGGACTTTTCTGTGAGTATTTGGTGGCAGCGTGACGGTTGCCTCCAAGACCACGTTAGCTGTGGAGCTCAGCTCGAGCATATTCTTTCTACCTTGTCAATTGTGTAATCGCTTTTGAACAGGTTTGATGCATGGAAGTGATCACTGACTCGCGTTTCAGTCAGTTCACGTGAGCTGCTCTCTTGTGTGAATTGCGATGTCCACGGCTTCATTTAATGTTAGCAGACCTGGCACTTAAAAGTTTCGCTACAGCAATTTTAACCTCGTTACAAAGTGATCCAAAGTCTCGCTTATACCTCGTGTCTTCTCATTAAACTTGTATCTGCTAATAAAGTATTACCGCTTTTCTTCAGGCCTTTTGGGAGCTCTTCCTTCTTTCTACGACTGCAGTCACAGTCAGTTCACGGTGTGATGATGTCACGTAGCTCCGCCCCACCACATGCCATCGAGCTAAAGTCCATTACAGTATAGGAGAAAAATAGGTTCCAGTTATGACCATTACGCGAGAATTTCGAAATGAAACCTGCCCAACTTTAGTAAAGTAGCTGTAAGGAATGAGCCTGCCAAATTTCAGCCTCTACCTACGGAAGTTGGAAATTAGTGATGAGCCAGTGAGTGAGTGAGTGAGGAGGGCTTTGCCTTATATTATAGATATAGATTAATGACAAGGGTATTTCAGTGTAGTTGGACATAAGATATCATTGACATGACTTTCAATAAGGACCCATGTGGGCCAGTCATCAGACTATGATAAGGAGACTGAGAGTATGGTGGGCAGAAGGGTAAAGAACTGGCTTGACGCGAAAGCAAGGCTTTGGACTTTTCAGAGTTGAGTGCCTTTGTGTGTTCGTCACCATCCTACACAGAGTGAAGAAGGCTAAATGAGAGCTGAGATATAGTGCCTGCATGTGTGAAGTATAAATCAAGAAGAGAATTTCCATTACCGAAGAGCACACTTGTGAGTCCACATCAGGAATACTGTGTGCAGTTATCTCCATATTAGAGAAATGACCCAACAGCACAAGATAAAGTTGAGAAGAGAGACGAGCCTGGACTCGTGAGGTTTGAAGGATTTCAATCTTATGTGTTTTAGGATAGAGACATCAGTAGCTGACATGACAGAGATGTTTAAAATATAAAGGAAGGTTATGGCATGTTTTGTCAGGTGGCACATTTTAAAATAAAGTTACAGTACATGAGCATAAATTCCATACGCTTTTAGTTCACACAGACAAGTGTAGTTTCTGAAAAGGTTTCTCACATGGGAAAAATGCAGATACGTGAAAAATGTGTACATGGAAGCAGCAATTAAAGAGAGACTTTTGTACATTTTGACAATAATAGGGGAATATGAAAAGAAATTCTGTTTTGGGTTGAACAGCCTGTTCTTGCTATTAGTAAAACTCCTCAGATCTTTGAATTTCTTCCAAAATGTTCTCATGTCCCACACACCCCAGTTGCTCAAATTCCTTGCAAAGCATTGCTCTCTACCTTTAGGCATGGCCCGTGGGTTTTGAAAGCTCGCTCACAAGATCTCTCTGATTCAGGTCCATAATGTCTGTTCTTAGTTGATCTTTCACTCCTCTAATCTTCTTTTTCTCTTTCTTCAGCCAGAGTTTCAGAAACAAGTTGTATGAAACGTCTATCACCAAATAATGCAAGTCCCAGAAGATGCCCTTAATTTTGTTTGCCTCTCTCTCCACTGAAAACTGATTGAATAAAGGAAGCATTGAATTGATTTACAAATAAGAATTACCAGTCATGAGGCAATTTGTTGGTATTTGATGTTGTAAAGGATCGCTTCGTTGGCTGGCATCCTGACCAAGATGTTTGGTGATACCTCGCTTGAACAGGAGACTAGAATACGGGAAGGGCAGTGAGAGGCTGTTTCCAGGGCAGTATGTTTATCCAGTATTCTGGTGGCAGTGTCCCTCTGGCCATGCTCACATTTGGTGCCTGCAAGGGTGAATGGGATATGATGTCTGAACAATTAGCCCTTTAAGGATCAACTGAGGGATCAACCCCACTATCCTACAAGGACTTTAACCCAGAAGGCATCTGAGGTGTTTCTTTCATGGCTGGAAGCTCCATTGGGTCTGTTATTAAAACAGCCTTTCCTGCTCAGCTGGGTGTGATGCACTTGGGATAGAAGAAGAACAAGAACAAGGAAGAATAAGAAGAAGTATTGTAAAGAAAAAGCCTGCTAGTCGAAAGGTAACTTGAGGAGTCTTTTGGGACAAGAGACTTGGGGTAGTTGTGTTCTGCTTTTGGGCTGTAAGACGCTGCATGTCGGTCATAACCTCAAACCTCTCCGTTGGAGATATAAACATGATTGTGTTGTGGTTGGTGAGGAAATTTGAATTCATTTAATTTCATGAACTCTTTGATTATTTGTTGTCCCTCATCTTTTTCCCAAAGTTGTGAGTCTACATTTCCCAGATTGATTTTCATTTGTTAAAATCTCATTAATACTGATTACTCTGCCATTACTACTATTGATTAAACTGTATTTGCATGGCTTACCCAGGAGTTGTAGGGGCTTAGTGTGCACTCCAAAGTCACTAAGGGCAAGACACGACTGGGTTCACAATCTGATGTAGGTGTAAGGTGAGGGGTGCACACTTTCCAGGGTCATCAGTCCCAAAGCTGGAGATGTCCATCTGTTTTCAGGACCTTTCACAGTTGGATGGTGAGTCTTGAAGGCAGGAATGATACATCCTAAATATTGACCTCCAATCCAGTCACCAGAAAGAGGGAAGTACTGATACTTGGGACTGAATGATTAGGGGCTTGAGCTGAACGTTTGCTTCAGAGACTTAGATGGTGTGTTATGTTTCTGGCCCACAACTGTCATTGTACAAATAACATAAATTATGTCAGCATGGTAGACCTTATGGAGAAACTTAAAGAGTTAAGGATAAAGCTGAGGAGCAAGACGCACAAAGTGACCACCTCAAAGTTGTACCTGTGGCCTGTGCTGGTCCAGGTAAGACTGTGGAGATCAGAAAGTCACATATATAAAATCTTAGGTGGATAAAGTGGTCCGATGGGTTACATTTGAACCAGAGGGTACGAATGTAAGATTAGCCTGTATAACAGGTGCATTAATGGAAACAATTAGTAAGGAAAAGATTGAGCGGCATAAGTCAAGAAAGGAGTGTTAGTGAGTGGTCAGCATGGTTTTAAATGGGTTCACTAATTTAGGGTCACACTATCTAAATCTGTAATGAAATAACAAGAAACACTATTGACAGAATGTTATGGAGGATAAAATGAAACATTTTCTCTCCTTCTTCCTTATTATCCCTCTACTCATCATTACCAGTGAAGCTCTGGTGGCTCTTTAGTTTTAATTTATTTCTTTAATCTGATGTACATCTAGGGGGCCACAGTGGCGCAGTAGGTAGTGCTGCTGCCTCACAGTTCACTTCCCCGGTCCTCCCTGCATGGAGTTGTAGTTCTCCCCGTATCTTTGTGGGTTTCCTCCGGTACTCGGTTTCCTCCCACTGTCCAAGCATGTAGGTTAGGTGCATTGGTGATTATAATTGTGCCTAGTGTGTGCCGGTGTGGTGTGAGCACCGGCGGTGGGCTAGCACCTGCCCAGGGTTTGTTTCCGCCTGCGCCATGTGTTGGCTGGAATTGGCACCAGCAGACCCCCATGCCCTGTAGTTAGATACAGCGGGTTGGATAATGGATGGATGGATGATGTATCATCTAGGGCAGCATGGTGGTGCATTAGGTAGAGCTGCTCTCGCAGTTAGGAACCGGGTTAGATTCCCAGGTCCCTCCCTGCATGGAGTTTGCATGTTCTCCCCATGTCATGTGTTTCCTCAGGGTACTCCGGTTTTCCCACAGTCCAAGACATGGTACATTGGCAATCCTAAATTTGCTTTCACTTTTAATTTCTTGTTCTTCTCCGGTCCTGACATTTTAACAACACATTTGCTTTTTCATTTCACGGCACAACTTTACATTTTTGCATCACAATTTTCTTCATATTGACACTGTAGGTGACACACAGATTTGACTCAACAAATATGAATAGTACAACAAGATTAAAAGAAAAGCTTAATTTACCAGTAAGATTGAAGATGGGTTTGAGCTTGAAGAGTGCAACAAATGAAATAAAGAGTTTGAAGGCACACCGTGCACAAGTCAGTTTTAGAAGATCAGTGGGAATTCGGAAGTTGACACACTCAAATAAAAAACTGGACTCTGTATGCTGAAGAAATGCCTAATAACACAGGAGGACATGGACATATAATTGCCATAGTGGCAGGACCTAAAACATCACTTGTTAACCTAAGTCATACTTATGCAGAACACAGTGACGCTGCTTTGTCACTTTTTTGACTCAGATATGATAACTGAGGCCACTAACAGGCAAGTGAATCAGATGAATTCAATAAGAAGGACAATTTAAAGAAATACTCTCTAAAAACGATATTTTTGTTTTATGGTCCTACCTCGTGTTGTGTAGTGATGACTGAAAGAAAAATTAATCTCATGTTTTCATGGACAATGAATATAAAAATCTATTTATGGTAAAGCCAACAGCAAACATATAAAAAACTCACAAGTGAAAAATAAAAGTTAAGGCCACACGATCCACATGTCAGGTATCCAGTCGCTCACTCATAATATACAATGCATTTTTTGCTACAATATTGTTAAATAGACACTTCCTTAAAAATTATAAGTAGAAAATGCACATGCATAATATTCAGCTTTTAAACTGAAGTCATACCTCTTGACCAATGAATGCTGGGGAGAGGCAGACCTGCCTATCATGGTTGAGCAAGACAAGGCCATCTTGTTGAAGTAAAATTAGTCAAATCACATAGACTTTAGAGAAGTTGTCCAGCCTGAGCCTCTGCTGTTTTTTAGGGTGCCTCGATACTTTTGAGTGATTACTGCATTTTAAATCTTCTCAATGTGGAAGCTGGCCGGGCACAGACAGACAGACATCATTAGTTCACCCAACACACTCGTTTATTTACAATTTTATTTACAATTTATCGGTGACGTCCCAGTGCCTCCTGCACCGCTCCCAAAGTCCAGGACACACAGTCAATTGCCTTCTGGCCGCCTCCAGTCCTCTCTCCAGCTCCGCTCTTCCACCTGACTTCTGCTACTAACTGAAGGGAGGCGCCCTAATAGGAACCGGATGGGCTCCAGCTGCTTCCCAGCATTCCCCGCAGACACGCCCCAGTGTGGCGGAAGTGCCGCTGCGCGCACTCCAACCCTCCGGTGTCCCTGTCTTTCCCCCGCACTTCCTGGTGTGGCGGAAGTGCTGAGCTCCCCGGTTGTTCAGGCAACGGGCACACCTGCCGTAGGCCCCAGGCCCCTACAGGTTGGGCTTCCAAGCCCTCTACCCGTGGTCCCCAATGTAACCAGGGCGGTCACCTCCTCCGGTCCTCCTGAAGTCCGGATGCCACATCAGATAACACACAAAACTGACCAGGTTTAGTTTGGCCTGCAAGGAATTCACGGGATGGAGAAGACTCTTATTCAATGGACTTTAATGAAATTCACCCAATATAATTAACTAGCAAAATACCAGCGCCATGAGGAGAAGTAGTGTGTTAAAGAAGCAATGAAAAGAAAAGGAAACATTTTGAAAATAACGTAACCTGATTGTCAATGTAATTGTTTTGTCACTGTTGTGAGTGATGAGTGTTGTTGTCATATATATATATATATATATACATATATATACTCATACATATACACATACATATATATATATCTATATATATACACACACATATATATACACATATACATATACACATATATACACAGCTATTAAGTATCAGTGCAAATCGCTGTTTGTTAAAACGTTGACTCCCCGCTCTTACGTGCAATAACAAATCAAATCATTCAGTTGTCTTTGCTCATATGTCATTTTAGAGCTGGGCGCCTGGCATCTTTTTTGGCCACAAGTTCGCTTTCTGTTTGGTGTGAGGTTCTGTGTTGTGGAGATTCTCAGGATGGATTGCAGGTGCTCATCAGTCAGGCGACTCCTGTGTGCTGTTTTGTTAGTCTTTATCACTGAGAAGAGCTTCTCACACAGATATGTGCTACCAAACATGCACAAGGTTCGAGCCGCATGTAGACGGACTTTTTGTTCTTCAAAGTCACCAAAGCGCCGTGCAAACTCAGTGCGCAATAACTCTAGTGTAAGCGGCAAGTGTTAGGCAAGGCAGCTGAAGCGCTGCATTATGGGATCTGTAGTTTATTGTGTTACCAGCGCTTCATATACCGGGCTTTAATAACAATAATACAGTATATAAAATGATCTCGCGGGCGGATATAATTACGCGCGGCGGATGATGGCCCGTGTCCTTGAGTTTGACACATATGGACTAAATAGAACTTGAAAAGATATATTTTTTCAAATGTGATCGCGCAATTCAGATAGAGTTGGCGCCAAGACTACAGCCTGCATGCCCCAATGAGTCATCCTCTCCTCGCTTACTACTTTTTACCGTTCATCTAATGAATACACTGAGTATGGCTTTACCAAAACAATCATTGATGGCGAATAAAGTATCCATTATTAGTATGTAGAGCGGTATATATATATATACATATATATATACCCGTATATAGAGTAGTGTGTTAAAAAGGTAGAAAAGAAAAGGGAACATTTTAAAAATAGCGTAACATGACTGTCAATATACAGTATTTGTTTTGTGAGTGTTACTGAGTGTTGCTGTCATCAAGGATTTGATTATCATTATTTCTTTCAATCAGGTTCGATTTGTAGGATGTGTTGTGTTCAAGTTACATTCCGTGTTTGTCAATCGTTGTAAAGATGACAGGTTTCATTCATCGATTCGTTTCTTACTGCATCAATAAACAGCTCGTCTTCTTCTTTATCTGAGACCCTACACACTGCATGCACGGGTTTTTTACACTGTCTTCCTTTTAGCGGACACACTTTTTCCACCGTGTGCTTTGTTTCCACAGTAGCTGCATTTATGAATATGCTTGTATGTAGACGCTTCATATTTTTTGCTGCCTTTTCAATTGTGTAATTCGGTTTTGTTCAGCTCTTTGGAACTGTTGCTTTTATCTGTGCACCTCGTCAGTTCACGTGAGCCACTCGGCGTACTTGCATCGAAGGGTCCCAGCTGTGCTGGTGCCATCTCGTGCAAGTGTCCATAGCTTTATTTAATGTTACCTTAGTCCTGGCACTTAAAACTTTCTCTCGCAGTTTCGCCTGAGTTTGTGTCAAACACCACCCTGACCATCTCATCTTCCTCTCCATAAGCACAGTCCTTCACCCGCGAATATGTGGCAGTTTGCTATTGGATTGCCGCTGACGGACGGCCTTATATGGGCAGGCACTAAATTACAAGCGCCAGCGCAGCCTGTCTATGAACTTAATTTAAAGTGTAGGTTTACATGCGTGTTTTGTTTCAAGTAGCAGAACTCATGAATATGGTTGTATATGTCACTCGCTCGCTTCTTATTGTTTCGCTGCCTTCTCAATTATATAATGCATGTTTTCTTCAGCGCTTTTTGAGGTCTTCCTGGTTTTCTATGTACTGCGTGATTACGTGGGAGGCGTGATGATGTCACACGAAACTCCTTCCCACGGCGTTGAAGCTCATCTCCATTACAGTAAATGGAGAAAACTGCTTCCAAGTTATGACCATTACGCTGTAGAATTTCGATATAAAACCTGCCCAACTTTTGTAAGGAAGCTGTAAGGAATGAACCTGCCAAATTTCAGCCTTCCACCCACACGGGAAGTTGGAGAATTAGTGATGAGTCAGTGAGTGAGTCAGTGAGTCAGTGAGTGAGTGAGGGCTTTGCCTTTTATTAGTATAGATAAACACATGATAGTGATCTGAGATACTGAGCACTGTATCATTAACATAACAGAACACCTTTTCCATTCCCTTATATATTTTCTTTCTAATGTCGCTAGCTCTGACTGCTTCCAAAGGTGGATAAGCAGGGCTTCAAATGCAATCATAAGGACATCGCCAGTAACTGAACCTCCTGTCTGCTTCCACATTATAAACTGAAATAGTCAAAATTCATTTTATTTACAGAAACTAAGACTTTTCGACTAGAGTATAGTAGCCAAATCCACATGCAGACATTGTGACTAAGCCCACATTTGCACAATACAAATATCCTCACCCATCTCCGTCAAGAGCTTACTTTACATTCACAGATATCAAAACTTCAGGAAACTCAGATACTGCAGGGGTTAAAACATTAAGTTATAAAACTACCAAACAGGAAATCCAGTGCGGAGGTCTCTGTTTCACAGAACAATGAAGAGATCTGATCAGTTTATGGCAGAAGTTCATAAATTGTCAAAACTCCACATAAACTATCTTTCCCTTTCTCTCTCCAGAGACTCTGCTCTTAGACTATCCATCCATTTTCCATCGCTTATCCAAAGCCAGGTCGGTCATTGAGGCCCATGTGTCCTTTTCCCCAGCCACACTTGCCAACCAATACTGTGAATCCCAAGGCGTTCCCAAGCCATCTGGGAGATCTAATCCTCCCAGTGAGGCCTGGGTCTTCCCCAGGGTCTTCTCCAAGCTAGTCTTGTCTGTAACTCCTCCTCTGGGAGGCTTCCAGGAGGCATCCATATTAGATGCCAGAAGCACCTCATTTTGCATCTCCCAATGTGGTGGGTCAGCAGCTCTGCTCCGAGCCTCTCCTGGATGTCAGCGCTTCTCACTCTCTCTCTAAGGAAGAGTCCAGACACCCTTCGGAGAAAGCTCATTTTGGCCACTTGTATCCACAATCTCATTCTTTCAGTCATTACCCAAAGCTCATGACCATAGGAGAGATTAGGGACAGAGATCAAGTGGTAAATCAAGAGCATTGTCTTCTGACTTAGCTCCTTCTCCCACACTACAGATTGCTATAGTGACCACATAACTGCACTCACCACCTCAATCCATCTATCAAACTCAATATCACATTTTCCCTTATTCGTGAACAAGACCCTAAGGACCTAAAACTCCACCACTTGAGGCAGTCACTCACCTCCCATTTAAAGAGGACAGTCCATCTTTCCCTACTTAGGACCATGGCCTCAGATGTGGAGGTGCTGATCCTCATCTCTGTCACATCACATTCGATCACAAACTGTCCCAATTGCATGCTGGAGTTCACTGGTCGATTAAGCCAACAGGATCAAGTCATCAACAAAAAGTAGTGACGTGATTCTAAGACCGAGTTATACTTCACACGGCGCAATGCATGCTGCATTGGGCTGCTAGTATGCAAGCGTTGTACTGTTTATACTTGAGCACGCATTACTTTAGGTAAATCTGAAGGAATCCACGAGGTGGTAGTGTGAGATATTATCACAATGAGAACAGGTTCGGCTTTTCTTTGTTGTGAATTGCCTGGAACACCCATTACATTCCGACACCTTACCGCAATGTCTCTGTAAAGGATGTTTAATGATTAAATCCATCAATCCAGGGATGTGTCCATTTCAGCTAGCATTGGGCACGAGGCAGAAACAATCTCTGGATGGGGCCTCATCTCATCGCAAATGTGAATGCAAGCACTCACATACATTGGCGTCATTTTAGTGTCACCAAATCTGCATATCTTTGGAAGGAAACCGGAGCCTACTGAGGAAACCCAGCAGGAAAACATGGAAACTCCAGGCAGGGAATATCAGTGACGTGACTCCCTTCGAGACAGCAGTGCTACCTCTCTGCCACCATGGTATCCCCATGTGTGTAATTATTAACAGTATTCATTATTTAAACGAAATTACCTATTTATCTGTAAAATGTAACATACATACTTTAATCCATTTCATCATGAAAGTGATATCAAGTATAAATCTAAGGATTCTAAATGTGCAGAGAGTTGCAATATCATACATTTAATGTAGCAGTGTGGTGATCTGTTGCTGTTTGCCACTGCTGTCAGGAACGGGGAGCCAGAGAAAAAAGGCACGGTGTGTGAGACTTTTAAAATGTATCGTGTCATTACGATCGGGAATATCGACGCGCTTGAATATAAAAGCACCACAAATACATCTGTATGTCGGCATTTTGCTTCATCACATTGAACCATTCATCAAAATTGAAGCACACCGATCTTGTAGGATCCGCAAAGCGGCTTTCTGTCACAAGTAGATAGTAACCAGAGACTCCGACGTCACATTCCAACTTTTAGCACACTCCTCCCACCTACTTTTTGCTGGTACTACAACTTGCGCACGCTTCGTGTTAATTTCTGAGGACCTGCTCAGAGGATGCCTCAAATTAATGCTGGGAATGCATAGCAGCCATGATGCGGGTGCGTATGCTTTCTGAGCTTGAAGTATAAAGCGAGCCCTAAGGCTAATGAATGGGATCTCGTCCACCCTGGGGCTTTGCCACTGCGGATTTGCTTAATTACCTCAGTGGAATGGGCATCAATCCACCATTAGCTTCTGGCTCGTCCTCATGTCCACTGGGACCAGGAGTTCCTCAAAACGTTCCTTCCACCACCAAACAACATCCTCAGTCTGGATCAGCACTTTTGCACCCTTGCTGAGAACAGCCTGGTGAATCCCTACCTTCCCTTGTGCCTGATGGTTTGCCAGAACTTCTTTCAGCCCACTTGTTAGTCACTTTCCATGGTTAGACAATTTATCATCCAATAACCCAAACACACTTGCTGCAATGAACCATCCACCCATTTACTTAACTTGCTTATCCAGGGCACAGCTGGAGTCTATCACAGTAGTCAATGTGCACAACGCAGGGACAACATTTGGACAAGTCGCCAGTATGTCATAGAACAAACACACACACACAAAGGCTAATTTATCATCTGACCTGCATGTCTTTGGATTGTGGGAGAAAACTGGAGCACCCAAAGAACATGCAAAACTCCATGCAGGGAGCAACTGGAAAATAAACCCTAATCACAAAATATTATATGTTTGTAATGTAAGGATAACAGAAGATACACTTTAAGTATACAAGAATATACAGATATAGGACAACAATAAACAACACAAAACATAAATAAATCTGATACTTTGCTCTACTCTTTCTTTCCTATTGAAAAAGGGTTATAACTTATGTTTTTTTTCTGTATTTGCATCTAAATAATTTTCCAGGAAAGATCATTCATTCATGACTGGCTTTTAAATGTTCTCATCAAAGTTATGGTCTTTTCAGAAGGTTTGATGGATCAGGTCTTAACTACTTATCAAGTTTCTAGAGTCTGCACTGTCATGGTGCTGTGAATTTGTTCACAGATTGTTTGAGCTCTTTTACAGCTATTCTGTGTGTGTGTGTGTGTGTGTGTGTGTGTGTGTGTGTGTGTGTGTGTGTGTGTGTGTGAGAAAAGAGCTTGAATGTTTTAATGTGGTCAGCTGAATATGGCTCCTCAAAATGGAGGTGAATTCAAATCATCAGAGGTACTTGTATTAGATATTAGATATTAAAACACAGTCAGTTATACTTGTAGTAGGAATGTACAGGCCTCCTGAGCCAAAGTCATTACTGCTCTTTATCTGACTACACACAGTATACATTATGGTTGACGGGTAGTAGTGGGTGGTTTTAATGCTGGCACAGATCACGTGTCCAGTACTAATCCGGAGAGCTGCAACGGCTGTAGGTTTTCCTTTCTGCCACTTTCTTACACTGTGACCAATTTCTGCTGCTTAATGACTTCCTTTCCCTTCATTTTATTTGCTGTGTTTTTAAGGCTTGTTCCTCCAAATTGTTTAATATTTTTCTCCTTCAATGGCAAACAAAGAAAACTGAGATGTGAAGTGAGCCAACATCTAACTCAGAGCCTCAAACTACAGCCAGTTTCTTATTGTTGTTAATTAAACCCATTACTTAATTCAATAGCCTGTTGCTGCTCTCACTCTGCTTCAGCAGACATTTTTAAACTGTTGATTTTTCTTTCTTCTAAAAGCCCAAATTTTGTGTGGACCTGAGCAGATCAGCATTACTGACACCTTCACCTTTCTTTGTTTTCAGATATTGAATGATGGACACAGGTTGCCAGTCATATGTGGACTCATTTTGTATATGTTGTTATGTTTGGCAGTTAATTTAGGCAAAAAAGAAACAAAGGAGGAGTCCAAGTCTTATATAGCAAGTCAATTAAAATGAAGGCAGAAGAAGTTAATTAGTGGCAAAAGCTGATGACTAATTTTGAAAAACATGAGAATAAAAACCTTTAGCCAGAGTAGCCCTCTAGGACTGGAGCTGGACATCCTCGACATGGATGATCAACCAGACACCAGGGTTCAGCTCACTACTCTCTGTCCTTGAAAAATCAGCCTGGCGGTGATGGATGAATAGATGCCTCTGTTACACTGCATTTATAAATCCCTTAACCCTCTAATTTAGCTCACTTCTGTTAAACACCAAACCCCACTCACCTGTTTTTCTTCTATATCCTTCTCCAGATCGATTATTTCAAGTGTTTCATGTGTGTTATGGTCATTCAGGTCACATTCCATGCAGATGTACATCTGATCCTCTTTGTAAAAACGTTCAGAGTTTTGTTGTGTTTCATACAGAGTGTATTCCCTAAATTAGTATCTGGATCCGCAAAACAGCTTGGAGTTGGTAATTTTTAGTCTGTGGAGAGGCAAGAAGAGAGACTCAATCAGACAAAAAAAGTGACTTGTAAGAAAGTGAAGATCAAAGTTTGTCTGTGCTCAGTGAGAAGGGAGGGAGGAGAGGATTTAAGTTTCTTCCTAACCTGACTAGTGAAACTAAATCAATGACAGGGCTTTTACAGAAAGCCCTTCAGATCAATACAAATTGCTGGTTTATGCACCCAAATTACATCGTTATGATCCAAAGAATTTACCCCTCACAGTAGCATGTGATGGTTCCCTTTTTCAGAGTGGGAGCAGTCCAGTCCTCTCACATCGTTTCCCAGATGGTCAGGAAAGACTGTTTGCTTATGCGTCATGTGCTTTAAACATCAGCAAGCAGTAACTATTCTCAAATTAGAAATGAGGCTTTGAGTATTATTTTTGGGGTAAAGAAATTTAATGAATACCTGTATGGGCCAAAAGTGATTTTGTGTACTGATCTAGAGCCATTAGTCGAGATATGGCGTCCAAGGACTGGAATCCCTACATTAGCAGCCGGTTGTAGAGATGGATGCATGTTCTAGCGGCGTATCAGAATGAAATCAGCTAAAAACCTTCAAGACAGTATGGGAATGCTGATGAATTGTCCAGATTGTTAGTCCGGATAGAAGCCCAGGAATGTAAGAGTAATTTCAGAGTGTCGTTCCTGAATGCTGTGCCTATTTCAGCCATACATACTGCTGCTCAGACAAAAATAGACCCGTATTGAAAATGTTCAAATATTACATGCTTTATAGGTGGCCTAAGATGGGTAACTGAAGAGGATTTAAAACCATACTGGGTAAGAAACTCTGAATTGTCAGTCGAACATGACTGTGTAATGTGGGGAGTTAGAGCAGTAATACCAGCATCCTCAAAGCCAATACTAAAGGGGCTCATTAAACCATAGGATTGGTGACAATAAAGCCAAAGCTTGCAGTTATTTCTGGTGGACAGGCCTAGACATTTAGCACAGTTCAGAGTGTCACATGTCTAGTAAGTGGGGACCTACCAGCAACTGTGCCAGTTGCTTGGAACTATGCAGGTGGTCAGGGGAACATAGTATTCATATAGATTTTTGGGAAGTACAAATGTCTTGTCTTGATTGACAGCTTTTAAGTGGCTGGTGATTGAGTGTGTGACGAGTACACAACAGAGAACATAGTGGAGGTCATCAAGAGAATTTTTTGTGGCATACAGGTTGCCAAAGGCATTTTCATCAAACGTTTTCCAGGTTTTTCTAGAAATAGTGGCGAAACTATTTGCTCATCTCCTAGCATCGTTTCAAATGGAGCTGCAGAGCACTTAGTACAAGCCAAAAAGGCACTGAAAAGGTGAAAAAACAGCACTTAAATTTAAAACACTGCTTACATACCTTTCTGTTTTCTTACAGAATGTCTCCCACGGGATCACTGGCAAAACACCTGCAGAGCTATTCCTGAAAAGAGAACCAGGTGAACATTAATTAAACTTCATTTATCAGATGCTATACAAAGTACATTTAGTTCTGAGTGTAAAAGGTACGGGGCCCAGAAAAGCTCGGAGGTTTTGAACCACAATAAGCAGTACTGTAAAGAACACAGGGAGGGAGAGTGAAAAATGGGGCCAGGAATGACTGTGAACACTTGGTCCAGTCACATATTTGGTGGAAATACAGGATGTCATTTGTAAGAGGCATGTGGACCAACTATCAGCACACACCTGGAGAAGGAATAGGACCATCAATTCAATTCTGGATGATTCACCAACAGAGAAAAGTTCAGATGGACCAAGTGGTCAAAGTGCTTATCTGTACTTGTATACACCATAGAAGGAAAACATCCATTTGGTTAAAAGGTCAAAGGATGGGATATAAAGAGGAAGAAAGAAGTTTTCATCAGTCAGTCAGATGAGATCAGATCAGTTCAATTCAGACCAGGGCCGGATTTAGATGAAAAGAGGCTCTAGGCTATTCCACTTATGAGGCCCTTTCACCTCCCATTTTTAAGTTTGTAAATTACATGAGAGATAACAAAAACAATTTGAATGTAGGCCCTCTTGATCTTAGGCCCTAGGCTGAAGCCTAGTTAGCCTATAGGAAAATCTGGCCCTGATTCAGACTACAGAAGGGCTGATCCACAGAAGGATCGAGACCACCAGCTAGGAGCTGCGGGCTTCTTTTTCTTTTTGTTTTGAGGAATGTTCAATTATTGTTCATTTTATAATGAATAAATTAAGACAACACCAGTTGTTAATCTAGCTCCCATCTTAATTTTGCAAAAGACACAAAACACCTACAAGAAAAGAAACAAAATATTCTGGAATACTGGATTTACACAAAAATGTAAAGGTCACTGTGAAGACAAACAGGAAAAACCAACAAAGTTATAGAAAACGATTACATTCTTCTGTAAAATGTTTACTTCTTAATGTGAGGTTCATTAGAAATAAAATTGGCTTGGGACTACCATATTGTGGGAATTATGGACTCCTGGCTAAATAAGAGCAAAGCAAGGCATCATATCAGTGGTCACATACCCTTCAGGAAAGACAGACAAGGAAAGACAGGAGGAGGTGACATACATAAAAGTGGTCTGTTACCTCTTCTTTCCAAATCTAAAGAGTTGGGTGTCGGGCTGAGGAGCAGAACTTACAAGGTGGTCTTCTCCCAAGTTCTGCCTATGCCACACACAGTCCAGGAGATAGTTAACACATGGCTTAAATCTTGTGTAGAGTAGAAGGGTACTTTTTTTTGGTGTTGGGGAGCTGATTCAGCTAGATGGGTTAGCTATAAGTAGGTTAGTTAGTTAAGGATTGGGGGAGGAGTTCAAGGCAGGCCAGGTTTAGAACTGCACATGAAGGAACAAGCAAAAGTATAAAAATAAAATGCATAGTAATATAAACTCAAACCAAACATTTAAACGTAAAGTAAAATTGAATACATTGAAATCACTTGCTTTCATGCTAGAAGTACTAAAAGTAAAACAAGTGAGTTGGAATTGTGTGTAGCGGAGCATCATTATGATATTATAGTGTTAGTGATGCCAGCATGAGACCCTGCAAACAGACACTATAGTATATGCCTATAATAAACACAAAATAGAGAAAATAAACAACAGGAACACACTTGTGGTGCTCATCTCTGACCTCTCTTCAGCCATAGTTTTTAATTTACTTGTGGTAATTTATACTATGAAAGTAAATAAAAAATACTAAATAATTAACAAAACATTGAATGAACAACACAAAAGTGCTAGTAAACAGACATAACAGCTTGTGTGTTTTACTTTAAAGAGCACATTTAGGTTTTTGCATTATTCCATATTATTACAGAATTGCAATTGTTGAAAATTTCAAAATCTTTTCCGAAATACAAACAATATGAACATTTCTATATTCATTTACTTACAATAGTAACTATTTACATAAAAGGAAAAAGAAAAATACAGTAGTACAGAAATTCCAACTCGTGGCCCTTCCCACAGAAGCTTTATCAGGAGTCAGTATATACATACATAAACATATTCAATATAAAAATAATTTCATAAATAATAATTTAATTTTTGTAGCATTAACATAAATTTACTCTTTCTGTATTTATGCCTACCATTGTTAATTAATGTTATAGTTTGCACAATAAATCATATTTCTAAAGTTAAAACACTTTCAACACATTTGATTACAACCAACTCATCTCTGATAAACAGGGCTGGATTACCCATTAAGTAAAATAAGCACCTGCCTAGGGCATCAAGGGCAGACAGTAAACTTTGTTAAAATGCCACTTATTAGTTGTATCTTCAGTCGTTTTGGTATGTGAATTGTATGTTCTGCTACAAATAAATTCTTCAACAGGAACTCATCAACAAAGAAAAACAGAAAATAAGACAGTAAAATATCAATAATAGTAATTCATAACTCAACACCCAATAATTCTGTACAAGGAAATTTGAAAGATAAATTGTTAAAATAAATGTAGTAATCCTCTTTCTTCCTATAAGTGATCCCTTGCTCTTAAACAGTTACGCAGTGGTTGTTCCTGAATAAGAAGAGGAAGAAAAGAAAATGACCTGGCAAAGGCAGATTTCATTTCTTCTGTGCCATATGAATGATTAAAACTGTTTGAATTACATACTTTACATTTTATCAAAAAAAAAAACTTCTCTGTCATAGTAACCCTTTCACCCCTTTAAATGGGGTGGGATCTCATTTTCACAGCATGTTGTCATTATCCTATGAAACTCATATATTCGGGCACAGTTGTTCATGGGAGATTAAATTTGATCAAATGTATTTTAAAACCTTGTAGGGAGCCGTCTATGGTGTCCGTTCGTTATCTACTGTGCTCCCTTGCAAAATGAACACAGGTAGTTCAAATTGTGCAGTTTCTTTCGTAAGACTGTTTCATAATTAGCCTTTTGCTGCAGAAATGCAGCCCACATATTAATAGAAGTGACAAGAAGGCTTTCTGCCTCATAAAATAAGTTTTGAACAATTGCCAGTGTTCATTTTACAACAGAAGACAGGGCATTTCTACAGCAAGTTCAAAAGGATTAAAGATTGACAACCTGAGTCTTATTTTCTGTTTATCTTGGAATTTACGACTTGAAAAATAAAAAAAAAGGCAAAAAATATTTTTTGGGTAAACTTTTAACAAAAATTTCTTCCAAAATAACCCCCCGTA
>NW_024379767.1:0-25000 GCF_016835505.1 Polypterus senegalus
ACAGACCTGTAATTGTTAACTTGAAATGGATCAAGTGTTGTTTTTTTGAAACTAGAATTACCAAAGCCTATGAAAAAAGTATGTAAATCCGGCCCACCTTAGATCCCTTCACACCTCTCCGTCAGCATCTTTTGTCTTGTAAATGTGTCGATCAACACAAGCAGCAAGCAGCCTACTATAACATCACCCCCACTGCCGCAGAGAGGACACAAAGTTCTCCCAGCTCAAACCTTAATTATCTGGGAGTGAGCAACCTAGAGTTGTATAGGGGAAATAATATATTGTTATTTGGAACACATGCATTTCATGTGTGTTCCATGTCTACAACAATCTATGGAAACACATCGTTAAAACAGAAACATTTTTCTTGTTTTAGTAATAAATCACAAAATGTAGTCATGAAGTGTATAATGTGTAAAACCTGAAGTCCAAATATCAAATAAACACTTTCACAAAAGGTGCAAATGTAATGCGACAGCTTCCATAGTGCAGCGGTAAGAACTGCTGACTTGTAATTAAGAGGACCTGAGTTTGATAGTGGCTGTCTTGCAAATTCACCGTTTTAAGCAGTGACCTGCTCTTATTAGTATTATACAATAAAAACATACATTTGATACATACATGCTGGGAATAACTGTAGATGTGAGTGGTGTTTTGAGACAGTGGAACTGGTAATACTCAGATCTGGAGGGATAAAATCTGACACATAAATGCTGGTGAATCTGCCTTCCTGGTATGTCATTGTCACTTGAATATTTTTTGTTCAGTTTTATTATTATTATTTTTATTAAGTATGCCATGCTGAATTAGTATGCACATTATGGTCCATGATGTCAAAGCCTCACTGACAAAAAACAGACATAAGTATATATGATATTTGGAATAATTCATTTTATGACTAGTATAGTACATTTCGCAAAATATTGTGACACTGGTTCATATTATTCATACTCATTCACATGCCTTCTTGTGGTTGTAATCAGCGACCGCTTTTTTTTTTTCCCCGACCTTGCCCAAACTCCACATTTTGGTGCATGGTGGTGTTTCTTTTGTACTCTAGGACATACAGAGGAAAGAATAGTACAGAGAGGTCAGTTCTGTGCCATATGCAATCATCAGATTCAAATGTTAACAGTTCCCACACACCCAAAGACCGCAAGAAGTTCGCAATGCAATCCCAGTAATCACCAACACGAACGGAGACAAAATCATTGACCATAAAAATATAATGCACACATTTAGAGACTACTATAAATCCTTATATTCTACTGAGTTTAAAGAAGACAACACACAATCTAATAAATTTCTGGATACATTACAGATACCACAAATAGATACTTTTAGTGCGGAGGAACTGGATAAACCTCTGGCACTATCAGAATTACTAGATGCTATAAAATCACTTCAAGGCGGGAAAGCAGCAGGCCCTGATGGCTACCCTGTAGAATTTTATAAGAAATTCTCCGCTCAGCTAGCTCCCCTCCTATTAGCAACATTTACAGAAGCTAGAGACAATCAAATTCTACCTCAAACTTTTCGCCAAGCGTTAATCACCATCTTTCCTAAACAAAATAAGGACTTATTACAATGTGCATCATACAGACCAATTTCACTTCTGAATAATGATGTTAAGATACTCTCAAAAATTATAGCTAGAAGGATGGAGAAAGTGCTGCCTTCGGTAATATCACAAGATCAAACTGGATTTATCAAGGGTCGACACTTATCTTCCAATTTTCGACGCCTGTTTAATGTAATATACTCACCAACAAAGTCAAACACCCCAGAAATATTATTATCATTGGAAGCAGAAAAAGCATTTGACATGATTGAATGGAAATACCTTTTCACTACATTAAAGAAATTTGGGTTTGGCCCGAACATTTGTGAAAGGATCAAACTACTGTATATCAATTCAGAAGCTTCAGTTTGTATTAACATTTGTTCAGAATACTTTAAACTAGAGTGTGGCACCAGACAAGGATGCCCCTAGTCACCACTGCTATTTGCAATCGCCATTGAACCACTGGCGGTTCACTGTCGAAATGCTGATCAGATAAAGGGGATTTCAGAGAAGGACTGGAACAGAAAATTTCTCTATATGCAGATGATATGGTGCTGTATATATCACACCCACAAAATTTTGTGCCTGCTGTCTTTGCATCCTATGAACAATTACATTCCAAATGTAACTTTCCAACTACACATTTCTTTCACTGTCTTCAAATTAGGAACTTTGTTAAACAGAATCTGCCCGATTTTCCTCATCTTGCACCCTTGTCCATGCTGGAAAAAATATTGCTCAATTTCAAGGACTTAGACACCATCTCATCAATATATAAAATTATTTTACAGTTCCTCCCTTTCAAAGATCTAAGAGGACAATGGGAAAAAGATCTCTTAATCAATATATCTGAAAAGGAGTGGAAAGTAGCATTTCAAAGACTTCACTCAAGCTCCATAGGTGCAAAACATACAATTATTCAACTCAAAATTATATATCGAGCACATTTGTCTTGCCTAAAACTGTCCAAAATGTTTACAGGGCAAGATCCAACCTGCGAACACTGCAATCAAGTACCTTCCTCACTGTGTCACATGTTTTGGGCCTGCAGCAAATTAACATCATTTTGTCACAATCTCTCCTAACCCATTAACAGCTGTGTTTGGTGTTCTTCCAGATGGGTTTAAAGTGGAGAAGGACAAACAAATTGTGATTGCATTCACTACACTTTTGGCACGCAGACTTATTTTGCTAAACTGGAAGAATCTTAACTCTCCTGTTTTAAGGATCTGTACAGAATTTTTTCAAAACTTGGCAGGATCTAATCAATAATATTTTAGAATAAGCTCTTAATGCACCGAGGAAGCAATTATCTCCCAATTTTCTTCTCCGTTCATCTCTATTGGCCTATTAAACTCATTAATTTAGGTATGTTTACAAGCCTTAAGTTTTACCCCGTTGGCCATGCAGTCTCTCTCATGGGTGGGATCGACTTGTTTTCAATCCTATTTTTTTTTAAATTGATCGATTTGCATGGAATGAGTACAATAAAATTAATATAATTAAAAAAAAAAAAAAAGCTAACTTTTACAAGTACCATAAATTTACACCTGATTTGACATGGTGACCAGAACCATAAATTTACACCCGATCTGACAGGGTGACCAGAACTACACACAATACTCCAGATATGATCCCACTAGTGCTTTATATAGTATGAGCGTAATGTCCCTTGATTTATACTCAACAGTTTTTACGATATAAGCTTACAATTTTTGGCTTTTTAATTGCTTCTCTACATTGCTTAGACATTGAAAACAATATGGCAACATAAATACCTAAATCCTTGACTGAGATTGCTTTCTGGAGCACAGTGTCTACCATCTTGTATTTATAATTGATATTCCTTTTGCCCACGTGTAGAACTGTGCGCTTTTTAACATTAAACTGCATTTTCCTAGTGTCCACCCAATTCTGAAGTATATCTTTGTTTTACTGATTTTTTTTTGCTGCCTCCTCCGTGTCTGCCATTCCATGAAATTTAGTGTCTTCTGTGAAATTCACAAGTTTACTAACTATACCAAAATTAATATAAACTAGAAAAAGGGAGCATTCTCCTCTAATTTGTGCTCTTTTTCTCCTACCGGTTATTCATCTTGAGATTCATTTTATTATTTACAACTGTGTGCAACTTTAGACCAATTTTGAGTGAAATTTCTTTTAGCCTTCTTATTTGAGATGGTGTAAGCAGCTTAAAGAGTACTGCACTTTTGATGCCTTTGTTTTATGTATGTGGTACTACCAAAATTGATCTTAAATATAAATCAAAGTTCATTCATCACTGTTATTGTTAAGGAATGTGATTATAATGAGCTGCTTAATACTTCCAACTGGAAGTCTAGTGGTATGAACATGCAGCAAACCACATCTTTAAAGAAAAACACTGCTCTTTCTCAAAGGGCAGAAACCTTTCCAGTTTTTGGTGAGTAGCTACTCCCCCACCAAAATGTAATTATGCTGATTCTGGAAGTACTATAATAATCAGACAGGAGATGAATAATCAGAATAACTTGAATGGGGGAGTTAATTTAATTTTCAAAATCCATCCATCCATCCATTATCCAACCTGCTATATCCTAATTACAGGGTCACGGGGGCAAAATCCAAACTATAAAAAAGATTCAAATGTATATAAATGGATATGAATGTGAGGCCCCTTTTAGCAAGTAGGTGCTCTTAACCTGATGCCCCTTTTACTAAGTAGGTGCTTTTGACCTGATGTCAATGGTATTTCACTCGTTCATTCATTTTCCTAACCCATTTTTTCCAGTACATGTAGTTGTATTACACTGAAGCCTGTACCAGTGGCGTTAGACACAAGAGAAGAACCGTCCAACGATTGCAGAGCATGTTTGTGCCTGCAGCAATACAAAAAAAATAAGCCCCTTTATGTTTCTCTTGTCTTTGGCCACTGCTAGAATTAGCTGAATTGTTTCATATATAACTGTCATGTCCTATTATAAATTTCCAGATTTTAAAAAATATAAATAAGGATGCATTTATTTCGGTGAACCGTGGTGTGGTGGTGAATTGGTTAATACCACTTCCACAAGAATCCAGTGTCTTGTTTTCAAAGCCCTGCTCAGCAAGCTCTTTTTGTGGCTGTTCTTCAGTTTTCCTCCCAGACTCATATAGACGTGTGTATTTGGTTAATTGTTGATTTTAGATTATTTACACTGTGTGTATGCACTTCCTTATCTAGGCTTGGTTTCTGCCTTGTGCTTTTTGCTGCTGGCGTAAGCTCGACCCTCATACTGTGATGTAGAATTGGATTTAAAAAAATAGAGAATTTAATGTCGGGTTACATTATTCAGGCTGGTAATAGAAAGTCAGTGGGCTTTAGATAAATTAAGTATCCCTCCAAGAGCTCATTTCAAAAGCTGCTTTAATGCTTCAATACAGTTTTGTTCTTCCTCAAGAATGTGATCAATTAGCTTTGTTTTAAATTTCATTAGTATTTTTAAATAACACAAAATAAAGTTTAAAGACCAAAAATGAGTGATTGTATCGCTAAGGTGTTGTTAATATTAATTGAAAAACCTAAATAAAGTTTTAATGAACAATGTGTAATCAGATGAGAGCAAACTTACCTATCAGTTTATTATGCAATATTTGTTTTTTTTAGTGTTTCAAGCTTTTGAGTTAGTAAAGGTGTACGCAAATGCAGAGTTGAGGCTAAATCTAATAGGGTATTACACCTTAAGAAGCCAGGCATTATCACGTCTGTTCTTTGGCTATCATAGGAGAGAAAGTCTGGTAAAAATAAATATTAACAGTTAATCAAAGCACTTTCAGTTGTTTCAGATAAAAACACTTTTTAGCCAGTGCTAAAGAGGGTTGACAGGTGGCGCTGTTGCTCTTCAGATGCATTTCTAAGCTCATCTGGAGGTCTGCCTTTAGCCACAGTCAAGTTATCTGAGAAAATGTGTGAATAAAAGAACAGCAAACTGCATAAGGTACTGAATTCAGAGCTGCACTTTTAAACCTCAGCTGAAAAGATAAGCTCTTAGAGATTGCCTTTCATGGGAACTCTTTTTCCTTCAGTTTTGACTTTAAGATGTTTGAACAAAAGCATTTTGCATTATTTTCAAAATGACTTGGTTTTGATGATCAAAATATTATAAAATATTGGATTATAAGGACATTAAAAATGGCAAGTTGGATACATTGTTACTAGAATTAGTCAACATGAATTTGATAGAGGGATAATCTGGAAACATGCTTCTTTTTCCTCAGTATTGATTGGTTAAGAAGTTGGGTTTATTACTTCTGAGATTTAAAGCATGCTGGCGATTTACTTCTTTCCTTTTTTTGACTGAAGGTGGATTTGAATTAAGATATCCAAAGCAGTTAAGAATGTGTTTCTATCTTCCCCACCTAGTTTATTACAGCAAGAACGCCAGTAACGACTTGTGATTAGAGACACGGGTCAGATCTTGGCACCTCATCACAGATAAGCACTACATTTCTCCCAAAACCACCTGTATTTGGTGTTCAGGAGAGAAGGAATGGATTACTCTTTTTATTTTTTGTTCACCCCGATAAGCTGTTGATGCATTAATATCATTCTGTGGTCACCTTAAGCTGTTGGCTTTGTCAGTACCAGATAGCCAAAGAAAGTTTGAAGGCTTAGAGAGTAGTTAGTATTCACTGTTTCATTTATCTGATACTGAAGCAAAGCTCCATTGACTCTTGTGGTGATTTCAGTTTTAAGGATAATTTTGTGGGTAGTGGAGATCTGTAGACTGTAGCTTCAGGAGAAATGTTTGCTTTTACCAGTAAACTTATTATTAAAAATATTTGGTTTCACTAGTGTCCCATAAAGGATTGATTTTTGCCTTTTGCCTGACTGATTCTGCCACTTAAGGCAGTCACAGTTCAAAAATGTGCCCAGCACAGAACAGCAGAGCATTCTCAAACCTGCTTATGAAAATCAGGGTTGCAGGCACCAGAGGCTGTCCTAACAACAGTGGGCATAAAATGTGGCGTGACTCTGGTCATTATAATGCCCACACATACACATATCCACACTCTCACAGGGTCAGTGCGGAATCATTAATTAAACAGCACAGCTTTGGGGGGGCAGGAGGAAAAACAAAATACCTAGAGGAAAATTTCTACAGCTGCAGGATGTGGAGAAAACATGCAAATGCCATGAAGACCACAACCGGGCATGAGACTGCAACAGGGGACTGTGGATCTACGAGCCAGAAGCTCAAGCCATTCAACTCAGTAAATGGATGGATTTTTGATTATTAGCAGCTTAAACATTGTCTTTCAGAATAAAAACTGATCTCAAAGCCTTATACAAAACTTTAAGTACATTTGGAGGTGGCTTATAGTATTCCTGCAATAAACGAAATTAAATATTTTGTTGGCCCATTTGATTTTCAGTGTGCTGTGTTTGTCAAAAAATCTAGTCAGGAGATGACCAAAAATGAATGAATCAATATTATTAGATGAGCTTTCTCTGTCTTTTCCAATACAAACATTTACAATGATCTTTGATTTTTTTCCCCCTCATTTTTCTGATCTAATATAATTTTGTTAATCTTTAGAGAATTCATTAGTAGTACTATTTATATGCATGAACAAAGTATTGATCCTCATTTTAGCATTTCCATGTTTTCAGTGAGCATCAGACCACAATAAGTAATGCAGCGAGTTTGCTCTGCTTCAGTTCACCCATATCTTTAATTTTATTTTAGTTACTGGGCAACACAGTGGCACAGCAGCTAGAATTGCTGCCTTGAAGTGTTTAAATGGTTGGATCAGTCTCTAGCTGGGTTGTCTTCTCTATGCATTTATATGTTACCTGTTTTGTGGGTCTGCAAGGCAAGTCAGTTTATGTAGTGAGCATGTTTAAAACAACAGCAGTTGACCAAAGTGCTGTACAGTTTCCATAAATTCACTCAGATATATATGTATATGTTATATATTAAAAATCAGTGGCCTCCTGCATTACCACATCGGGTGCTGACCTGATCTAAAGGGGTAAAGCAGACTATTCCAAAGCTTAGGGGCAGTTACTGCAAAGACATGGCCCCATTCTAAGCTTAAGTCTGGACCTTGGCACGACCAGTAACTTCTGTTTAGAGGACCTCAGTGATTGTGAGGGAGAGTAAGGGTGTAAGAGGCCAGTAAGATAAAAATGGACTAAACCAGAGTTAGAAACAAACAACAAAATTTGAAACTCAGTCCTGTAGCAAATAGGAAGCCAGTGAAGAGAAGCTAAAACTTGTGTGATGTGTTTCTGTTTTCAAGTGCCTGGCCACAGCAAGGGAAGACTGATTAGCTCCAGTGTGTAGTGAGTTGTAGTAATTAAGCCGAGATGAAACAAAAGCATGAGTTAGTTTTTCAAAATCATTTGGAGAAAGAAAAGGGTTCTTGACTTTAGCTTGTACCCTGAGCTAATTGAAACAGGCTTTAACAATGGAGTTCATTTGTTTGTCGAATTTAAGGGCATTATCAAGAATCTTGGCAAGATTTTTAACAAAAGATTTATAGTAGTTTGTCAGAGGGCTAAGATCACTTGCAGGAGCAAAGGTAAGATCAAATGGTCCAAACCAAAGAATATCTGTTTTTGGTCATTTAGACCAAAGGTCAAATAGTCCATTAAGGTTTTATGCTTTATTGTTATTTGAATTGAGTATGTAATTGAATATATGTAAGGTATATTTTAAAAAATAGAATTGAATTTGCTTTGCCACTTTCTTAGACGCTGGATGGTTACTTTGAATTGGACCAATTTTTGTGTTTGGGCATATGTACACTTCAGTTGGCAACCAGGATTAGCTAGCATCCCGGCCAGGATGAATATGAGATTCTTACCCAGATGGGAGGACAAGATAATGGAACAGTGGGGGAAATCTCCTAAAATTGGATATTTTCATCCCCCATCTGCTAGATGGCAGCATTCCAGGACCAGGGTAGGCATGTGGAACCCAGCAGGGCATGATGGGAATTGTAGTGCTGAAAGTCAGCCCTGCTGGGTCCCACGTGAGTCGCTAGGTGGTGCTGCAGGGATTCGAGATCCCCACTTTTTGGAACTTCTGCCGGACCCAGAAATGCTTCCTTCGGGCTATGCCCTGGCACTGGAAGTACTCTTGTGTCCGACATAAAAGGAAGCCATCCTGCCTCCTCCAGTGAGTCAGAGCTTGGAAGAAGGAGGGCAAAAGTCTCTGAAGGGAGGTGGATGGACAGAGAGAAGACGAAAGGAGAAAGAAGAAGACTTGCTGTGTATTTGTGCTTGTGTGACAAGAAGAAACCTGTTGTAAGGTATTTTATAATAAATGCCTCTGGTTTTTGAACCTATGACTGCCTGTATGTTAGTTGTTACTGGGGTTTGGGGCTCAGTGACACCCTCTATCGGTCACAACACATATATAAGCTGTGACTAGCCTCATGGTCAGCATTATATTCTGCCTTGGGCAACTGGACTTGGCCTGGAAAAGCAATTTGAGAAAATGGATGGATGAATGTGATAAAAGGTGAAACTTAAAAAAAATAAAAATAAAAGGAATAAATTAAGTGCTGATGTCTTTTTGTTTGTTGTGTTGCTTAATTACTAAGGATGTTCTGTACTGTCAAAGATGCCATATACTGTAGAGCTGACTGATCAAGACTTCATTTTGGAACTAATATGCTTGCACTGTCTGATAAAATGGCTGAAACAGTCACACTTAATCAAAATACTTTAAGAATAAAGATACTGTACATACTTTAAAAAAAATGCAATGAACAAAATTAAGCTGTGGTTATTATACTTGATTAGGCAGACTCTCTACTTTATATACAATGTTGTATTTTATGGCTGTAATGTGAATATGATTGTATTCACAATTTACAAAGCCTATCAAACTTTAATTTACTCTGATAAAGTTTATTGTGCGTTGTCCTGATACTGTATTGGATGCTGTATTCACTGATTAAAAAACAATGATTTTTTTTGCCCTTCAGAGTCTTTTTAAACAGGAAAAACAGGAGTGGATTACCTTAATAAATCTTCTGTTTAGCCCATATCCTTGAGCACTTAGACTGTTTATGAAGGAATGATCATTCTGTATCACTGCTTTTGTTATCAGAAATATTTCCTACAGCAAGGTTGCATTGCATTTAGAAAAAAATTGCACTGCAGATCATCTCGCTGATCATTGTTGCAGGAGAAATAAAAGAGGAACAGCTTGGTGCTTTTGTAATGTCAGATGCCTTTAACGCAGCAATATGAAAATACAGCGATGGCAATTGAGAAAGTCAGTCTGTAGGGAGAAATGAATAGAATGATGATGAAATGAAAATGAAAACAAAGAAGCGCTTCATTGTGGAAATGAAGATTTTTTTTTTCTGCTTGTTATATTTGATCTAACTGCTGGCACTTATTTTTAAAGAAATGATCATAGAGGACAAATACAAGGTGACAAAGGTAAAGTCTTTGGGGAAATGGTCCTTTGCTGATTAAAAGCTTTAGAACAGTCGCCCATTCATTTTACTTTTCTGTCTGAATATATAATAAAGACATATATTATAGGAGTGTGATTTTATTGCATATACATGACTTTTTAATTTCATTAGTGATTCAGAACTAATATGTTTTGGGGTGAACAACCTTTGGAAGCAGTGCCACACATAATAAAATACTTGATTATTGTAATTTGAAATGCAGGAACATGTAGTTACATTCATATCATTGTAGGCAAGCGTCTTTCTGTAATGTCAAAGTTAAAAGTCCATCCATCCTTAAGGCCTGCTTAATGAAGTTCAGTATAATGCTGGGACTAGAACTTATCCAAGGGGCATTGGGCACAAGAAAACCAACAACATTGGAAGAAGGACCAGCTCACTGTAGTGCACACTTTCATATATACATGCACTCATGTGGGGCAAATTCAGAATTGGGATGTGCAGGAAAACTGGATTACTTGAAAGTGAATTTTGACCTTCAGTTCAAAAGCTTCATGAGAGGTGGTTTATTTAACAATATTTTAGCAATGACTGGGACATTGATAGCAGGTAACTGTCATTTGGGTTATGTGAATAACGGGAATATTGTTTTCATTAACATTTTCATTTTGTTTGCTATTGTCGCGCATTGACCTTTATTGTTATCATTGGTAATTTGTTTTTTACTACTTTTTCTGAGCCTGTTTTGCTGTTCTTTATTTCTTTCATTTTTGGTCTCAGAAATCATTTCTGGCATTGTTTTCTTTCTAAAATGTCATTCTTGATTTTCATGTATGCCACCATTTTGTTAGTTTCGTTGTTACCATGCAATCCTGGTTGCTGGTGTGTGGGCTCATACCTTGTGACGCCTGATATCATGCTCATTCTTCCCAGGTTTGCATGAGTTTTCCTCCTGGCATTCTGGCCCTTTTCTCAGAAAAAAAAGGGTTTAGCTTAATTGTTGAGGGCTGGTTCCTACCTTCTGCCCAGTGCTGCTAGGATCATCTCTGTTGCCCCCTTAGACACAGCCCTGAAATGGATTAAGAGGGTTTGAGAATAGTATCCTGAAAGACATGAAGGGTAAGTTCATTGGCAGTTCTGAATTGACCATGTGTCAGTATGGATTTTTGTGTGATTGGGTCTATGATGGACTGGTATCCTGTTCAGGGCTGGTTCCTGCCTTGCATCCGATGCTGCCAGGGCAGGTTCTGGCCTGCATGATGCTAAACTGGATTAAGCAAGTTTGAGAATGGGGGTTATGTTAACTGATTATTAACAGAGTGGGCCTTGAGATGGACTGGTGCCCTGTCAAGGGCTGGTTCCTGCCTTCTGCTGTGCACAGCTGGGATATGCTTTTGCACTCTGTAGCCCTGTATTGGATTAAACGAGTTATGTTATAATAATTAAATAAAAAATTAAAACATAAAAGTTAGAAAAAAAATCAATGAAGGTCAGATGTTATAAACAGACAGCTAGCCATAATGAGTATGCTCAGTAATTTGCTTCAAATTCCAAGAAGTACCTGTCACTTGATGAGGTTTTGTGTTTTTTGTGGTTGTCGTCATGCCAGACCGCACTTGGCAGAATTTCAAATGTGAATACCGGCATTGTGAACCTGTCTATGAAACAGTCTTACAAGTTTGATCTAATTAAGGCTGTATTCAGTTGTATCAAGAATTCAATGAATTCAAAGATTCTATTCTGGTGCCCATTTTTGCAGTAAGTGTGTAACATACTTTACTTTAGTGGAAACATATACAGCAAAAAATGTAGCATCCATTTACATGAGATAACAAAATAAAAGCAGAAAGTGTAATATAAACTAGACATTGCTTCCTAGTGTACAGTACAGTACATATAAATAAAAAGGTTGATGAAACGAATAGCTTTTAAGTCTTGATTTAAACAAATCTAATATTGAGTGGGATAATGTCCAGAAATGTATAAGCGTAAACGACATTACCCGATCACTTTGTGTTTGTAGGATTGCACAGAGATCATTGCTACATACAAGGGGATTGGTTTATTAATAGGAAATAGGTTTGTTATGTATGGTAGATAGATACAGTAGATAGATAGATACCACAGCGTAGAAAATCACACTGGCCATTACAGAGTTGTAGAAGATATGAAGGATGTTATTACTCACATTAAAAGAATATAGTCTCCTAAGAAAAAAGAGCCTGCTCTGCCCTTTCTTATATAGTTCCTCTGTGTTATGAGAACAATCCAGCCTCTCACTGATATCTGTAGCAAATCACCACCTCCTCATCCATTACCTTAATAGTGACCAATCAAACTCAAAAGACTTTTTGGTGCAGCGAAAGTCAGTGAATATCTAGCGTCTCGATCTGCCCTTATTAGATCTTTAGATTAATCTGTAGATGTCTAGTTTGGTTATGTCTAACAAGTGTCAATAGTTGGATTTTTTTTCTAGATCGGCATTTTATCATAGAGTTTTTGGGTGACCTTATCCAAAAACATAGATTTGTTTATTCCCACATTTAAATTATTCGCTGTATAGTCCTTACGTCTTCCACTCTTAACAACTTTCATCTGTAATTCAATTGCATCTTGGACTACACTCCAACTTACCCAGAATTAACTGCTTCTGCGATTCCACTTTCCTATTAGGAGGTGCAACCTCCAACTGCTAGACCCCAGGTGGCAAGACAGAGCAACAGGGCAAGAAGGGGAGCCGGCTCACGCTTTTTATTCATTCATTATATAGATTTAAGATTTTAAGAAAATGAGTTACATCAAACAACTTGGATGTTTAGTAGCTGCCACAGATGATGCTGACCAAAGCTTCCAATGTGTAGGAGGTTCTCAGCTCTTGTAGGTTAAATTGTTGTAGCTCACACATCTCATTGCATTACTTTCTTCTCCCATCATTTCCTCCTTTTGCTTGAAGTTAAAGTTTATTGGGGCATAAGGTGAACACCCGTAACTTCACTTTCTGTCCGGTATCATTTTGACTGACCATATCAGTATATGCTAACACCCGGTGTATGCACAAAGGTATCCAATGAATTTATAGTCACATTGCTTATATAAATGCCAGTGTATCCAATAGTTTGTGAGCCATGGTTTAAAAAATGCCAGAAAAAAAAGTCCAGAAATGACCATTTTATTCCTTTAGTTGGTGCTCAGCCTTTGCTTGCCTGCCTTAAGCAGCAAAAAAATTTCCATGTAAGCACTTGCTCTTTTTTGTGGTTTAGACTAGTTGCTACTAAAAAAAGACACAAAAGTTAAAAAAAAAACCAAAAAAAAAAACACCCATGGTGCTTTGCGAGGTCAAAGTGACATCATAGAGCTGTAGTAGCCATGCATAGAACTTCCACACATGCCTGCTGTTAGGTCATTATCAACTTGGCCATTGCTGTGTCAGAAGCAACACATACTGTTTCAGTTAGAAGGTTGCTCTGAAACCCAATCCTCAAAAACCACATCCATCGAACAGTTTTGCGCTTTAGTTTTCTCAAGTCTAACCACACTTGTTTCTTCACTTACTGTAGTGTCATCCCTGAAACTCTTTGATTGCTGTATGTGGATGGTCAGTGAAATTAGCAAGGTGAAAATGTATCCCGAAGCCACATGGGTTGAAAGGCAATTCCAGTTTTCCATTCTGCCAGATTTAAAAAAAATATAAACAAATTGATGATGACATCAAGAGTGATCAACAAGTCATCAACAAGTATCTTGCAGTGATACTGGTACTGTCAAAGGCTATAAAACTAATCAGTGTGTGCTGGCAATACAGCACCTCATGGCTAATTATGCATGCACATTAGCCATGTACTCATCTTAAAACAAGCCTTAACGGAACCCTTCCACTCCCGTGCCCAACCAATCAGAAAACACAGGACATGTCGTGAAATAATAAAAGGAATACATTTAGTACTATTTACAAGGTTTCTTAATTCTTGATGGAAGAAGAAAGTGCAAAGCATATGCACAGATACATGGGAAACAAAAAAGACCTCACTCTTCCTGGAGCCAAAACTTCATACAATGGACTGCCACTTCATGGCTAATTTATGTCCCAAAATGAGCACTCTCTCAGTGCAATGATCTATATTTTGTTTACTTATTGCTACTTTGTAGCCATTTTGTGTTATTTGCTCTGTCTGCATCTTTTGTTGTTTGAGGCACAGTGGCATAGTGTTTAGCACTGATGCCTCAAAGCGCAGATGTAATCAATCCAGAATTTTTGGCAGGCTTTTCCTTTGCCCTTATGGACGCTTAAGACCATTGCATATTTGTGATCCACTCAAAACTAGTTCACTTCATCCTTTTCAATTGATTTCAATGCATTTTGAGTAGCTTGGCAAAGTTCTTATTTCTGTTATTTTGTCAAACTTGAGGCAAAGCAAATGCAGCAGGTTTTGCTCATCACTATTAATAACAGATAAAGTCAAAGTCATACACAGTCTCAGTACTGATGACCTAGGTCAATTGGCTGCTGATACCCTCCATCCCATTCCACAATATGATAATTACACGTTGGACATTGTAAAAAGAACATTAAATCCATTTCTTGTTGAATCTCGAAGCACCCAATATCTCCTGTGTGACATCCAATGGACTGGAATAATAACTTTGCAATGTGTCAGCGACACCATGTGTCACATCAGGATACAGATAGAATATATGAGGGTCCCTAAAAGTTCAAAATACTTGTAAAATTTTTATATTTGTCTAAATGACTATAAACAATCTTTCAATATGAACAGTGTGGACAGTAGGGGATGCTCCTGCTCCCCAAACACCCAACACAAACAGGTACAGACAAAGGTTTAAAGGCAAAGAGTCTGTTAGTGTGAGGAAATGCTACTTTTAGAAGGGTTTTCCACCACCACAGCCATAAGTACACTAAGAACAGTACAGCACACTGTTTGTCTTCTAGCTCTCTGTGTTTCATTGGCTCCTCCGCTCTTCTCACAAACTTTGTCCTCCTTCCTCCCGACTCAGGCTCTCTGATTGCATGGTTGGCAGACCCTTTTATTTTAGCCTCCCTGGAAGTGCTTACGATCTTCTGTCAGCACTTCTGGGTGAGACGGAAACCTCATGATGTAGGGACTCCCCAATCCTGCAACACCCACTGATGGCGCACAAGGGACCCGACATGGCTGTCCCCCAGGACTATACCTGTCATGCCCTACGGGGACCCATGTGGGAATGTGAGCCAAGGTTTACTGCCATCTAGAGTTCTGGGGGAGATGAAGTTCTGTGTAAGCTATCACCCCCTGTTCTTCCATCCTAAGGGTGTCCTTGCTGGGAAAGGATGCTGGCTATTCTTCACAATGGGCAATTGGCTAATTGACTGCTTTAATCAGGGCAACCAGGACTCTGAAGCTAGGAGGCAACAGTGCCAACTACCACATTATTGTTTCCCACAAAATTAGTTTTTATGTTGTATAAATGTTCCACAGTATTTCTACTTTTTCAAATTTTACATTTTTTTGTCAATATATTCCCCATCAAATACAATGTTTTTTTTACTAATAATATTTTTAAAATAATAACAGAATTTTTTGTGTTCTTTGAATATATGATGTCTCCTCAATGATTTGTCACTATTATCGTTAAGTTACTGTACTTTGTGTATCTGCAGATGTGCATGTATCATTCAAGGATGGGATGTTAATTTGTTTGGTCTAGTTTTTAATTTTACCTCTAGAGGTCAGTATTAATTTAGATTTTACTTTCATTTCATCTGCAGTCTGCAGAAAAAAAATAATAGATATAACTTGTTTGTAAAATATTATGCAAATTAAAAAATAAGTTTTCCCAACAGTTTATTAGTTTTAGATGGCAGTCTTTTATTTTCATGCCAAATCTTAATGAAAAATGAATTGACAGTGTTAATGTCAGATTAGTAGCTTGTGTTAAATATCATAGGTCAAAAAAGTTGAAATCGAATGTTTCCTGTTGGCGACATTAAACCTTTACGTATGAGAATGTGGGTCAGGTGTCTTCATTCACAGGTTTGTGACATTTTAAAGGGCTCCGCTGATAGAAGCTTCGTAATGCAGCAGGATTAACAGTATAAAGGAAGAAAAAATAAAACATGATTGAAAGCTTTTGTACCCTCCTTATTAAAAAAAATCATTCAATATTAAAAATGTTTATGAAGAACATGGTTCATAAGAATGTCAGCAAAAAATGTAAAAGGGAATTAAGGCAAACAAGCCTTAGGGAGTTGAGTCAGGAATTGTCTTAAGTTTTCACACAGTAGCCTGATTTCGACTATATTGGTCTCATTCTGTAAGACAAGCAGCAAATCAGTCCTATTTAGGGCTGGGTATCAGCCTGATGTCCCGATTCGATTCAATTCTGATTCACAATGCCCTAACTCAATATTGATTTTATTTTGACTGAATTAGCTTGCACTGATATATTTGAAGTGGTGGATTTTTTTAGAAATTACTTAACCATACATAGAGAACAATAATATAATGTTGCAAATTTCAGTAACACTTTATTTGTAGGCTGTCTACATAGTGACTTCATAACATATGCATAAGCATGGAATGATATTTAAGAAGAAATACTTGATTAGTAATGAACAGGTAACATCAGTATTTGGAAGATGTCGAACAAAATATCATTGCCCTTCTTGTAAAAAAAAAAAAAAACTTTTCCACAGCATTGCACTCATTCAAAATTCACCATAGTTTTACTAACATATATATCATTCACACATATTATGGTGGAATAGTGCCTTCTTGTTTTAAAACAATGCAATGGCATCTACGTTATAAAACATCTATATCATATTGTGAATAAGATTGTACAATAATCAAATATTGCTTCTTAAATAAATTTTATTCAATGTCCTATTCGTGTGTTATGTAATCTACATGTAGACACCCTTCAACAAAGCTATTGGCTGCTTTGAGCAAACGCTCACATTTACATTGCAGTCTGCTCTGAAAATTCTAACAATCGCCCACTTGCCCACGTGAGGGGCATTGTAGGGTCTCTTATCTTTACAGATAAAAACTGCTATCGATTCTGTTGTTTTTCGGACACAAGGCAAATTAAACGGAAGCTTTGAGCTCCCAGTATAGATTGTTTAGGCTCTTCTCATTTGGATGTCGACTGAGATTACGTTTATGAGCGACATTGGGATAAATTATTTCTCAAATTTGTTGTGTAACAACAATAATTAACTTTTGAGTTGCACAGCTTACATATGGCTTTGCTTGTATCCAGTTGTGCTTTACCAATGCAATGTTTGAATGTGTACTAATTCCAAAGATCTAATCTAAATGTCTAAGATGCTGATTTGTGTTAAAGTGGACACACCATTTTATGCAAATTAGTATAGTGCTTTTTCTGTAGAAAGCCTTAACAGGAGCATTAGAGCCCTCTACTGGATCGAATGCCAAAAATGAAGATAAACAATAATCTATATATAGTAATTTAGCAGGACAGAGATTCATGAGATCAATTTTTGAGACGTTAAGAAACCATACTGAATCGTTTAAGCAAACAAAAAATGATTAATTGCAAACTCAATATTTTTACCCAGGCCTAGTCCTAATTGTGTTTTCTTTATAGATAATCAAAACCATGGCATACTAAAAATTCCAAAATTAAATTGAAATTAGTTACAACTACTCAATCTAGGAGAGTGGCTTGTCTTCTGCTTGGTGTAGTCATTCAGTAGGTATAATTTTACATGATGACACTAAACGTGTTTTGCATTTATTTTACCTGGCATTATGAAGATCACAGTAGTTTTTCCTTTGTAAATACAGTATATGGTATTTATTTATCCTTTAAATCTGTGTTTGCCTCATGTGTTTAGTATAAATATGAGTGCATAAAAAGTGATGCTATAGTAGACATACTTTATATAAAATAAATTAACATGTAATATCCTGATAGGAGTCTGAATTTCTATCAGGTAAATAGCTTTCATGGTTTATCGACCACACTTTTCATATGACTTTCACAAACCTTTATTGCTGAAAACTCTTAATTTCAGCCAATGGAAATTCATTCACTCCTTATTTCCAGCTGAAAGACTCTGACTGCAAACATCAATGTATTCTATTTTGCTCCCTGCTGTAGGAAATGTTTCATGTTAAATAAAAAAATAAGGCATCACCAAGTGCGTTGAAATGCATACATATTTATATATGTTCACTACAGTTATATTCTTGTTAGTTAATTGATTTTGTGTGTTCATACTTTACCTATTTATTCATTTTAACTTTATTGTAGTACACATTTGAAGTTTATATTTACTTCTTAAATAACACATTTCATTGGAGGAATAAAAACACATAGAGACAACAAAACGAAAGAGTCAATAGCAAACAGCACTATATTTATAACAATTTAATTCACATCTTCTCCACTGTCCATAAAATGAGCATGTGTTACCTTAACTGGTCATTATATATTAACCAACTTTAAATAAGATTGAATGAAGTTGTGTTCATTCCTCATTATTTGATTTTCTTTTACCCTATCCAGTGTTACACATTGTACTTTCTACATACAAAGGCACAGTTAGCCCAATAACAGCTGCTCTTACGTTTGGTCATTGTTAAATGCACCTTTTTACTTCATTGTCCATTGATATTCTGACTTCAGCAGATGATGATAAAATATTAAAAGAAGAGTTTTCTCTTAATTTTCATTTGTTTTTTGCATCTTATAGCAATGAGTGATTCCACTCCTGCAGTTATATCATCCTACACATAACTCCATGATACAGTATAAAACTTTCCCACCATACAAGCATAGAACAGCAGGGAGGGGAAGTCGGCTGAAGGTTGTTGAGTTCTTTATGTCTTCTATTGCATGGGGCAGCACCCCAAATGTATGATTGTTAATGCTATATGCAGTAGGTGATTCAAATATTTTTATTCATATAACAATATTTCAGAAACACAATTGTCATATCATATCCCAGTTTAATAACCACTAGTCCTTGTAACATAGGAGGGGGGCCCAAAAATTTCAGCAATTGTTAAAAAAAAAAAACTTACAGCAATTCCCTTTACAGCACTTTCAAAATGTTCACCTTGAGGTGCAATACTCTTGTCTCAGCACTTCTCCCATTCCTGAAAATATTTCCTGCATTCATCGTTTGTTACCATGTCTAGTGCCTTCTGCGTTTTGTTCCTGGATTTCTTCCACGGTAGCAAATATTCTTCACCTCAGTCTCATTTTTAATTTTGGGATCAAATATAAGTCATAAGAAGTGATCTCTGGGAAATATAAGATGAACAAAGCAACAGCCAAATAGTTTTTTTGGTTAAAACAAATTCCTTTGACTGACAACACAGTGTGGGCAGATGCATTGTTGTTGGTTGGGAGCATGCACTAATGCAGTGTGTTGCTGCACCCACCATACAACGTACCGCCTCAGGATCCCAAATCAAGACTCCAGCACAGTCATTTAACATCATGGTGCAAAATCCAGTTTTGGATGTGCCACTTCTTTTGATGTTTTTTACCCCTCTGATGCTTTCTCATTGATGCTTCAGCATTTCAATATAATATCACTGATTAACTATGAGAGTTTCAGGGCATCGTCAGGGCTGCCAAAGCAAGCTCTGTTTCAGGACCATACATGGTGTCCATAAGGTGTCCAAAGCTGCTATATCAGCTGTGGAAGATACTGAAAATGATCTGAAGAAAAGAGAAGGATGCTCAGCATTGGAAATGTGTTTAGAGTGTCAGGATTACAAAGAAGGAAACTCAAAGAGTATCAACTAGTTTAGAATCCACTTGCAACTCTCTATGGAAGGGAAGTGTTTTGCAGCATTGTTTTCTGACATTTGACAGAGTACCTCCCGAAAAATTCACATATTATAATATACTATAAAAGTAGGATTCTTGGAGTTCCGGGCTACCCTCCGCATACAGGGATGGTCAATTTGCTGATAAGGGAGGCAAGTAACAAAAGAAAAAACTTGGCTCTTTTGTGTTGTGGCTGGGCCTCAGTAACCTTTATGGTTCCATGTTGTACAGACTAGTGGTACTGGTGCTAGATTTGTGCTATGTCCCAGGGAAGGTTAGGGACCTAATCCTGTGTTAGGTCCCTTGCGTGTCCAAGTACATCTGAGGATGAGTGTAAGAAATGAGAAAAAAAGTACATTATAATCCTCTTCACTCCCTCCAGAGTGTAAAAAATCTGCCCCATCATCCAAACAAAATTTGGGTGCTGCTCTGCTATGGCACCTACCTTACAACTTTATCTGCCCAAAGTACATGGAAGGTTAGGATGCTGAGCCAGACAGAGTGCATCTCAGTTTTATGCTGTAAATTTGTAAGTGAAAGGAGCACATATACAGATGTTTGTCTAATAGATTACTTGTTATTTGCACCTTTCTGTTCAGTGTAATTTGGTATGTGAAAAAAGGCATTTTGTTCAAATGTCTGTTAAATACACAATTAAAGGCAATAGCAATAGTGGGTAGTGTTGCTTATTTTAAAAGGTACTGCATTTTTTCTGAATACATTAGCTAAATATAGAAGAGATAGAAGTAGGAAAACAAAATGTATAATTAATCAATGGGATCAGTTAAATATGAGAACTGGGTACTGAGTAAGTACTTGCTTAGTAATAAAACAAGCAACGTTTGGATTCCTGTGGTAGAGAAACTGAACAGAGGGTTCCAGTTATTTAATGCATAAAACGGATCCTACTCAGCTGACCCCTTAACCTGAAAATTCCTGCACTCTGGCCTCCAGAGGTCATGCAAAAAGACAATTTCCCTTGGGGATTAATACAGCATACCAAATTGAATTATTTTAATAGCTGAACACGACATCTACAGAAACTTACAACAACCTTGTTGGTAACAGGGCAGTTGAGGAGAAATACTGTATAGCTTAGGGAAACTTGTATAATTTACAAATATATAAATAGTTCATATGGAAACAACTAATGTACTGGGTTTTAGAGTATAGGTTTCCAAAGCAGGAAAAATTAAATTTCTAGAAACTGACTTTTGCAGTTTTATTTCAGTTATTGTTAAGAATCGGTAACTCCGACATCTTGCTGAATATTTTTTTTTGTCTTAGATGCATTTTTCTTTTGCTGTTTTTTGTGAATATCGCTAAAACTATGTTTTCAAGGAAAATGATCGTATGTGCTTTTTAGGGATGTCACGATACCAGAATTTATTTAATGAATTCAATACCACTGAAATTTTATGATACTAGAGACCTATTTGATACAATAGCAAAAGCAAAAATCCCATTCAGTCAGTCAGTCAGTCAGCCATTTTCCAACCTGCTATATTATAACACAGGTTCAGTGACTTTTTATTAAAGGTACCGCTGTTATTCAGTTATTGTACCTTTTTCTGTAGTAGAATGTAAAATATACTTTGTAAATACTAACTGTAAATGCATCTTTCCCAGGTTCCCAAAATCAAGCAGCTACTGAGTTGGCAAGGTAGGATCCAACATGAACGTGTACCAAAAGAAATTTCTCAGTCCAATAAATTTTGTTTTAGATAGATAGATAGACAGATAGATAGATACTTTATGCGATTTAAGGAAAATCTGAAACAAAATGGTTCACAAAAATAAAGAAAAATGTTATGACATACACAGGATAAATTTGAACGTGAGCGTCAGTAGACTTTGCACCCTAGGAACCAAGTTACCCAAACTATTGTATAATATTTCAGTAATTATTTACTGCTCTGATGCTGATCTTTATGATCATAAAATAGATCATTACGATAGCAATTGATGATAAGAATTCATAATTAATTGCAGAATTACCGTATTTGAGGGTTCCTCTAGAGTGCCTCTTTCTCTTGCACGATTTGGCTCTAATCAGATTTAAGTTTTAAGTTTGGTATTTTTCTGTCCAGCTGTTTTAGCTCTACATTGTTCTCAAGAAACGGTGACACACAGACAGACATACATCCATCATGAAGATATCAATGTTTTCGGTATCAGGGGACCGTAAAATGTTGCGATCTGTCGAAAACTGGAGATTGAAATTTTTGATGAATCTAAAGCTTTCACTCCTCCCCCTAAGATGACGAGCTTTGGTGGTGTGCAAAGCACAAAGGAAAAAATGTTTCTTCTACAAACTTAGGTTTTTCTTGTTACACTTCAGTTACTTCCTATACTTAAAGGATGTTATTTCTTAATGGTAAACTTACATATGCTTTACTTAATACACTACTACGGTCTATACAAACGGCACATTCAATATGGTCAATACATTCAATATAATACAGTTTGAAAACTGTTTGTCTTCCATGCCTTACTGACTGTAAGACAGATCATAAAAACTGGGATTAATCTGTAGTCAGAGGGACAAGAAATAATTAGAATTTTCCATTTCAGTTTAGCTTGTTGGGATTGGTTATGTTAGAATCTCCCATAGACTATGTGTTAATATATAGGCAAACATTTTAATATAACTAAGAAATAAATGCTTCTATCAATTTAACATAACTAAGAAAATACTTCTATTAATTTAACAAACCTTACTAAATAACAAATGGCTCTTACATTAACAGTAACAACATCTTTCAAGTAGTGGTATGTCCATCAAGTATTTACCCAACTATCACTATTACTATTACTATTACTGCAACCGCTGAAAACATCACTGGTTCCTTCCTTTCTTCTTCAAGATACTCTAAAGTATCGTGTTGTAATGATTTTTGCTATATTCTTTCCTTCTTACATCAAATTGCTTGCTTTTCTTTCATGACTAATTCACTAGTGGGACTGACAGAAGTGCTCTGGCAGAATTCAAGTTTGCACATTCATTGTACTGTTACTTGAGAATGGTTAGCACAAAAGAATTGGGAAAGATAATCATTCCAATATTTCAATTATCTGTGAATGAAAGAATAATGTTATTGTTAAAATGTTGAAACATATATCAGAAAAACACACACATAAATGATGAAACTTAGTACTTTATTCTTATCCCAACTCCATTACACTTAAATGTAAACCATTTCACAACCTGATGAGCCCAGCAGGACAACACTTCCACAGTCGTGTCTTCTGCTTGTCTGGGCATGTATTCCTCATGGATCAGTCTTGGTTTTCCAACATGGTCCTGTGTGGTGAACTTGCCAGAGGATCCCGACCTCAGGGTGGCTTGAAGAAACACTGCAAGGATTACTTGAAGCATGGTCTCAAGGCCTGCGCCATTACACATAGATGGCTCAAGGCACTTGCTAGAAATTGCATGCTTTGGAGAAGGTCCACCTTTGAAGTAGTCAGTCACTTTGAACAAGAACAGATCCAAGAGGAGAAGAGAGCAGCAACACATCAATATTGATGGCAACCTATTGCATCCGGGGTGGCAATTCCCCTGCCCATTGTACCCCCATGTCTTCCTTTCCCAAACTGAGCTGCTTTCCCACAAGCATACATCCGTAAGGGGGAGCGAGAGAGATGAACAAACGTATGGAGAGCGTAATACCTGAATGGGCAGACAGCCATGACAAACAGGAGTCAAGGCAGGCCACATTCTTGTTGGAATATGCATGTATGTAAGCACAACAGCAGCAGTGATTGGCTGAAGCTTTTGATTTACCAGTTATATCTTCACGTATGATTATGAACTCTGGACAATAGCCAGAAAAATGAGATCATGACTACATGATCTGTGATGGGGTGAGTAGGTAAAAAATATGGAAGTACAACTGGTGTTTTGAGTAGATTTGGGCATATAATTGAGGTACCACCTGACTGCCTCCCATAGAGCATGTACTAGGCACGTCCCACTAACAGAAGACCCAGGACATACTCAGAGGGTTATATTTCTTGACTGGTCTTGTGAACTTCTGGAAATTGCTGAGAAGGTAGAAAATATTACTGAGGACAAGTACTTGGTATGTCCAATCCAGCATGACATATTGGATGGAAAAGTGTAGTATTGTAAATTATTTCTTACCTAGGAATGGATGGGAGATTTTTGACAATTCTGGCTGACATGCTTGAAATTTGAATGTAATTTGTTATCGGTAGCAACCCCTGTTGATACTGTGGTACTTTGTGCAGTTTATGTTCACAAACGTGAAAATGGCACTACTGAAACTAAATACACAGTTCTGGAATTAAAGGGATGTGTGTTTGTTTTTTTACATATAATGTATACTTTTCCATTAAAATTTGCTGGAAGAGTACTGTCTCTGCTGAATGAGATAAGACATTATATCTCGTCAGCATTTCAAGAATTGCTGGGTCCATTATTTCTTCTCTGATGATTTATTTGACATTGTACCATGCAATACACAGTGGGACTCCTGAATATGATATATTCATTAAACAACAAACTGAATACATACTGCTTAGACTCCTGTCATATGTGTGAGAAATCACAAACAGACCACCTTCTAAACAGGCCATAGAGTATGTCATAATTCAGAAAGCAGAATCTAATTGTTATGCAGTTTTTACTGTACAGATCTTTTAAGATGATTGTAAGCTTTATTGAATATGTGAAAAAAATTTAATTTTGTTGTGTGAAAACCTAAGTGGGCAAGTTTAGTCATGTCCACAGACTGGATTTGAGACAAATATGGTGCTCAGGTGTCTGTAGACTATCAGAAGAGATATAGCCAGCTGGAGAAACTGGCCATGAATGGAGTCACTGAAGAGTGAGGAAAGTGAGGTGCGGATAAAGAGCACTTACCTGTAAACACTTCAGAAGTACTTTTTAGTTGCTAAAATCCATTTGCCTGCCGTGTCTAGTCACCAGTGAGTATCAAGAAAGATTCTGGGTTGGATCAGCTCATGGAGTTGGGGAAAATTGAGGCTAATTATGTTGCTTCTGACCCTAAGTAAACATTGTGAGGCAGAGCCAGCAGTATGAATGCGCAGGCAGTGGATAAAGCAGATGAGAACATGTGGAGACACATGCAAGGAGCCATGAAAGATCAGAATAACTGCACTGCTACTTGATGTTGGCCAAGGAAGGAGACAACAGTTTTGACCAGGGATAAACCAATGGTCCTTTTAAGGACCACCTATCAT
>NW_024379768.1:0-25000 GCF_016835505.1 Polypterus senegalus
TCACGGGGGTCTTCTGGAGCCAATCCCAGCCAACACAGGGCACAAGGCAGGAACCAATCCCGGGCAGTCTTTCAACCCACCGCAGTGAATCATTTCACATCTTGTAAAATGTAAAACAAAAACTCCAGAAAATGTAACAGAATTATGGATTCAAGACCAGGGACCCAAGTCACCTTTCCAAAAAGGAAATTAACTGAGATGTCATTCTTAGATAGTTGTATACCATTACAAAACAGCAGCCCCTACAACTCCATAGTGATGCACAGAACTTTGATATTAAAGAATATATGAAAACTGAACTAAACTATTCACAAATTGAATAAGGGTGGTAACTGTGAGATCAATAACTATTTCAAGAGTAAATGACATGATAGTTTAATTCTAAAATGTTTTTTCCATTACATATTATACTGTCTTAACTGTTAATCATGTGTCAAGTGAGAATGATTGTCTAAGTTGTCTAAAAAACTACATATACAACACTAATTGGGTCTGGTGAAGGGAATACTGGGGTTTTATTTTCAACTGTAAATAATATCCTACAGCCACCTGGCAGTCTTCCGCCTAAATTTTACTGAACTGACCAATGTAACTCTTTTTAAATATGAAGATTGGAAATATCCACCTGCAGTTGACTTCTTTTAGAAACTCTGTACATGGAACAGTTTATGACCCCCCTTCTTCATTCCTTACTAGTTTTACACTCACAACTGTGGAGGAAATATCTGGAAAATCTAAGGCCTGTAGCAGTCAGCTGTTTCCAGTTCCTACGTATTTGGTTAAATTCTGCTAATCTTCTCTTTCCTCTCTAATAACTAACATCATACATTCTTCCCTTTTCACTTGCCTTGTTCCTTTATCTCATAAAATGGCTGAGATAACTTCAGTTCTCAAGAATTAGTGCAGATCCCTACAGCCTAAAAAATTATTGTCCGATCTTAAACTTACCTTTCCTGTCAAAAATTCTTGAAAAAAATCTTGCTGTGTAGGTTCAGTCTTACCTTACTCACAATCATTTGTTTGAACAATTTCAGTGTGGCTTTTGTCCATTTCACAGTACAGAGATCAAAATCACTAATGATCTGCTGATGGCAGCTGACTGTGGGCTGTTAACCATGCTTGTGCTCCTTGATCTGAGCTCTGCCTTCGATACAGTCTCTCATGGTATTCTCCTCGACAGATTAAAATCGATTGGTATTATTGGCAGTCCATATGCCTGGTGTAAAACTTATCTCTAGGATCGTAAACAGTTTGTACAACTAAAAAATTTCAGATCACAAGTTTGCCCAGTTGTTAGTGGTGTTTCCCTGGGCTCTGTCTTGGGCTCCCTTGAATTGATCATTTATCTTCTGCTTCTTGGTCATATCTTTAGGAAATTTGATATTAATTTTCATTGTTATGTTGATGACACCCAGCTCTATCTATCTGTCTACTAAGCCTGATTCCACTCTCCCACCTTCTTTCCTGTCTGACCGTCTGCAGGAAGTTAAATCATGCAGCTCTCAGGGGAACAAAGGTTGGAGACCTCTGCAATAATCAATACGAGATGTAACCAGGGCATGAACAAGAATAGCAGTGCTGGTAGTTTTAAGAGATGGGTGTAAATGGCTGATATTACATAGATGGAAATATGCAGACTAAGTGACATTATTAATATCCGCCTCATAGCTCATATTCTCATAGCTTATTTCAACCAAAATAAACTGAATAGGCTTGAACTTTTACAAAATGTTGGTGTCCACAACTAACATTTTGCATTAAACCATCACAAAAATGATTTAGTTCATCTTGCAAGTGCATTTTGTATGTCTGTATGCATTTTCTAGTGTATCTCACACTATTGAATTAAAACATGAATGAGGTCAAAACAAAACAATGCAATTCCAAATACACAGATATGACTTATTCATTTGTCATTTTGTTACATGTCACTGTTTCACTTCACAAGAGTATTCAAATGTCCAGTTGCATGTGTGATATGTTTCTTAGTCAGATGACAGGCACAGCATGGAGTCAACAAGAGAGGCAGGTGTATGGTGGAGTGTAGCCACTTAGTTTCACTCTTATGGAGTCATTTAAATGTTCATCTGTCAGTCTTGTTCTGAACTTTGATTTCATGACAGACTCACAGAGGTATGGAGACCCAAATAAAGCAGACATTTTCAGAGCTGCTTGGTGAAGATTCTTATAGTTATCTGACTCTACTAAGCTCTGGAAATGCTGAGAATGTTGCTGAGACTTTAAACTGCACATTAGGGTTTACTAATATAAACTGCTCCAAAAAATTAAAGGAAACTTTGAAAACACATCAGATCTCAATGGGAAAAAGAAATTCTCCTGGATATCTATACTGATATAGACTGGGTAATGTGTTAGGAACGAAAGGATGCCACATCGTTTGATGGAAATGAAAATGATCAACCTACAGAGCCCTGAATTCAAAGACGCCCCAAAAATCAGAGTGAAAAAATTATGTGGCAGGCTATTCCATTTTGCCAAAATTTTATTGCAGCAACTCAAAATTGTATGCAGCACTTTGTATGGCCCCTGTGTTCTTGTATACATGCCTGACAACATCGGTGCATGCTTCTAATGAGATGACAGATGGTGTTGTGGGGGATCTCCTCCCAGATCTGGACCAGGGCATCACTGAGCTCCTGGACAGTCTGAGGTGCAACCTGGTGGCATTGGATGGACCAAAACATAATGTCCCAGAGGTGTTCTATTGGATTTAGGTCAGGAAAGTGTGGTGGCCAGTCAATGGTATCAATTCCTTCATCCTCCAGGAACTGCCTGCATACTCTCATCACATGAGGCCAGGAATTGTCGTGCACCAGGAGCCACTGTACCAGCATAGGGTCTGACAATGGGTCCAAGGATTTCATCCTGATACCTAATGGCAGCCAAGGTGCCTTTGTCAAGCCTGTAGCGGTCTGTGTGACCCTCCATGGATATGCCGCCCCAGACAATCATTAACCCACCACCAAACTGCTCATGCTGAATGATGTTACAGGCAGCATAATGTTCTCCATGGCTTCTCCAGACCCTTTCACTTCTGTCACGTGCTCAGGGTGAACCTGCTCTCATCTGTAAAAAGCACAGGGAACCAGTGGTGCATCTGCCAATTCTGGTATTCTATGGCGAATGCCAATCGAGCTGCATGCTGCTGGGCAGTGAGCTCAGGGACCATTAGAGGACATGGGGCCCTTGGGTCACCCTCATGAAGGTGCTGGAGGTTATTTTGAAGGGCTCTGGCAGTGCTCATCCTGTTCCTCTTTGCCCAAAGGAGCAGATACTGGTCCTGCTGATGGGTTATGGACCTTCTATGGCCCTCTCCAGCTCTCCTAGAGTAACTGCTTGTCTCCTAGAATCTCCTCCATGCTCTTGAGACTGTGCAGGGAGACACAGCAAACCTTCTGGCAATGACACGTATTGATGTGTCATCCTGGAGAATTTGGACTACCTGTGCAACCTCTGTAGGGTCCAGGTATCACCTCGTGCTACCAGTAGTGACACTGACTGTAGCCTAATGCAAAACTAGTGAAGAAATAGTCAGAAAAGATGAGGAGGGAAAAATGGCAGTGGCCTCCACCTGTTAAACCATTCCTGTTTTGGGGGTCATCTCATTGTTGCCCCTCTAGTGCACCTGTTGTTAATTTCATTAACACCACAGCAGCTGAAACTGATTAACAACCCCCTCTGCTACTTAACTGACCAGATTAATATCCCATAAGTTTCATTGACTTTATGCTATACTCTGATTAAAAAGTGTTCCTTTAATTCTTTTGAGCAGTATATAATACTGTATACAAAATCCAATGTACCTCTGTCTGTATATCAGTCCGCTGTTCACAAGAGAACTACTTAACGGATTTAGATCTTTTTTCTGTAATTTGCTTGAACATTCCGGTTGATTTTGCGACTTCTCTCATTTCGCTATATATCATAGTTCGCTTGCGGTATCGATTTATTTGTGCGAATCCTTGATCCACGCAACGGGCCGAAGGAAAGTGCCTTGCTCACTCGCTCGCCAGCTTCGGAGCGTGTTCCTTAACTCAGCTTAGCTAGCGAACAAGAGAACAATTGAATTCAACTTTGTTTGATATTTAAAATAACGTGTCACTTAGATCTTGATGAGTTTGAGTCCGGATATTCTCTTACATGTATGCCACATTGAAAAGACAGATTGCAATTCAGATAGTGGATCGTGATATCATTTTTTGGAACGATCGCCCACCCCTAATTTGACTAATCAAGTTTTCAAATTTATGTAGGATTCATTAACCCTTTGACGAGCTACCAGCAGCTCGCAAACGACGTGTTGGAGACTCCTGGATGATTGTAATTCTACCCTTTCTAGTTTTCCTCATAAACCCCTTTACAAACTTCGACTAGATCCGAATCCTGCAGCTCCTATTATTACCAGAACCCTTTCCATAGAACACATTACTCCTTTTCTTCAGCAGCTTCACTGTCTCCCTGTTAAATATCGCATTGATTTTAAGATTCTGATTGTTATTCATTACAAGACTCTATAATCTGGCACCTCCTCATCTTTCTGATCTTCTTCATATCTCCATGCCTTCCCGTATCCTTTGATCTTCGTCTTCTATTAATCTTATTATACAGGTACCTACTGCTCGCTTGACTACCATGGGGTTTAGAGCTTTCTGCCGAGTGGCCCCTCGGCTCTGAAACTCTCTCCCACAAGATATTCGTAATGCTGACTCTCTTCCAACTTTTAATTTTCGCCTTAAAACGAATCTTTTCAAGTTGCCTTATTCTGCTTGATATAATTTTAGGTGATACATTTAAACTTATTATTCTATTTATTGTGGTTTTATTGTAAAGTGTTCTGTAAGGTGCCATTGTGTGCCTTTGCAGGAGCCTATAAATAAAAAAAAATCTTCATATATAATACGCTACTGTGGCTGTTCGTTTGTCCAGGATTTTAAATCACCTGTGGCTCGCAAACCGTTTCACCTATTGACTTGAAATTTGGTACACATATACAACGTGACGTGTACTATCCGCTTTCGGGGTGATGATTTTTATTACTCTTTTTAAAAATTATCATTTTATTGTAGAATCAACTCTCGGCAGCGCGCAGCAGGGCGAACGCGAGGCACATGCGTATCGGCGCCGTTCTCATTATCTACCACCTTCGCGGTAACTTCCCCTCTCTCTTCATATCTTTAATCATTCTTGTGGCAGATTGAAGAGGAAATTTAATGAAAACGTACTAAGTAACTGCAACACAAAAGCTGACTTAATCAGTTTTAACGCGAAAAGATGTTGACGAAAAAAAGAGAAGCAGCGGGCCGCTAGGGTGGAGAAAAGAAGAGCTGCTCAGGAAGTAGCAAGCGCATCAACCTCTGAGCAAACGAAGAGACAGAAAGAGGATGAAAACTAGGAATGCTCAAGTCAAGTGTATTCACTGCACATTATCGTGCAGTACGCCGTTACTGGTATTAATATAGTTATAAATCACGCCTGTATCTGTCCCAAAATGTCTGTTTTAGCTTTTACTTAGCTCACTTTACTTACACTGGTGTACGTTATTCATTACCGTATGTTTTAAAACTTTTAACAATGATCCGCGTTGCTCACAAAAATGGTCGTCGCTAAATTCACAACGTCGGTGCTATAAATTGGTGCCAAATGTATGTGTATTTTGAACCCACGTTATAACGATTTCTGACTTTTTTTGCGTTTTGGGTACTTTTTTATATAAAAAATAGGGTCTTTTTGATAAAAGGGAACAGTTGTAAACAAATTGCGGCAAAAAATGTTTTTCACCACTGGTTTCGATGACAATATTTTCGTTTCGGAGATATGAAACTCAAAGGCCGAATGTCAAACGAATTTCGAACGTCGACCTAACTCTACCAGGGTCGGTTACGCCATCTGGGCTGCCATGTCGATGGGTCCACATGAACGGAGCCCGTTGACGATGAAGCCTGCAGCGGTACTCACTGTATCTCCAATGCATGAGTACATAAAGGGTTTGTGTGTCTCGCGTCTGCAATCCAGTCTTCCCATTTTTCTGACGGAAATTATAGTAGTTTCTCGGGTATTACGCGTAGCCATCGAGGATTGATAGCGAACGTCCGAATCGGTTACGTTTTACAGCAGGCCAACAGAGCTTCTCGTGTTCAGTAGGCTCAGATTTATAAAATAAAACCATGTTTCGTCAAAAGTGCAGGTGTTCCGCGATCTTTTTTAGCGCTATGATTGCCAAACACAGTTTAATTTTATAATTGATTTTATTATTGCATGTATACTTTGCCATATCCTATAAAATTAAAATAATATGCATATTCGCTACGTTATGTATTTTACACTTACCAAATAGTTGAGAAGCATCCCGTTTTCCGTTGTAAAACATTGGGATAATAAAACATGCCTTCTACTGATGTTGTGCTGCGCTGTTTCAGAAAAGATTTCCACGGTTATGAACAATAAGCGATTGTCGATACTTCGACGAAAAATGTAAAAATCGGGTCAGTACGTTATCCAAATACATAAATATTCTACTCTTCTCTGAAGCACCAGAGTATTCTTAATGATGTTCGTTTACGAAAGAGTTTTTCACATCCGGACAGATCTGTAAGAGACTGTCCAAAACAATTCTGTTAAATTTCAACAAATAAACTTTTTATTCCCAAAGCAAAATTCTTTATCTGTTCTGTTTCAGTCAATAAAAAAGAATGCGGCTTATGAGATCGGTGTTCGACTGTGGTCTTCTAACCAATCAAATGGAAGTGCATGAACTTGGGGGCTACTGGCGCGAAGTACAGCGCGGGCTGACATCAGGCAGATCGGAAATGTACCCTTCGCCGGTGTGTGATTTGATTATAGGCGTCGAATCAGATTTTTCTGCTTCACAGCTTAATCTCGGCTTAACCAAACTGATAACACACGACAACGTGTGTTTGTTCTTGCAGTGTTTTCAGTTTAGCACAAGGGAGAAAGTCGATCCTTCTATTTATGTGCCATTAGTGTTTTTTCTTCGCCATAGTTTACAACAAAGTCAATGTGAAAAACGGAAATGTCCCAATACGACACATCGACGCATATTACAAATCTCTTTTCTGGTTTGTTTTAGTCTGTTTATATTCGACAATCTACTTTGGTTTCATGTGGTGTAGGACATCGACCAGAATCTCCAGTGTCTTTTGTTGATGGAACATGTGCTGAAGCATTCAGTGGTAAGGAATAGTTGGAAAATTGTAGTTACAAAGTCAGGGACCCTAAGGGAGGAAACGGTAAATCAGGAATACTGTATCATTAAATTGTATTTTCCGAATCACAAATGATGTCACGTACGCCCATGCTTGAAAAGTTAAACACCCTAGCAAAATTATACTTGTTAGTCGCAATTTACCAAAAAAAGTGTTTAAAGGTACAGGCTCAGTTCTGTAGAGATGGCGTGGAAAAGAAAGGTAAGGATACCTCAGCTAACAGAGAAGATACATATTTTAGGAAGTGATCAGAAATCATAACCTGGATCATATAATGGCAGTTCTGTCGTCTTGAAGTACCCCATAACCTTTCCTGGAAAGACTGATAAACAGGTCTGCAAAATTTTAAAAATGATTCAATTGTGAAGGACTACTTTTATTTCCATTCATTCAACACAATAAAAATAATTAAAATGTTTCCATCACATCACATTTAATTTCAATAATTTGATACGGACATCACAACATCCCTGGACCCTCTTTTCCATATCCTCGATATCCTGATGGGATCTTTAACCCTGCTCTTCACCCACCACTCTAGGATTTTCTGGGAAATCTACCAAATGCAAATCCAAAAAGTGAACTTTGAGACTCATGTTGCAACCCAAATCCTCAAAAAACTAATACATTTTTCACAATTTCTTTTTAATTTGAATGTTTCTTACCTAATTTTTTTTTTGTTTTACCTAAAGACATTTCTTCAAGTGATACCCGAATCTCTTACTTCAGGTTGTTTACACCTCAGAAATCAGTTTTCTAATATCAGATCCATCACAAATTTGCTTTTTCAATTTAGACTCAATTTTAAACCCGCAAACCTTTGGCAAAAATACATAATACAGGCTCCATCTTTTGACAGGACTTTGACAAATAGCTTCATTAAACCAAACTTAAAATGAAGCAGTAACAGTAGTAGCACTTCACCTGCACCCATCAAGCTAGGTCTGGTGATGTTTTTTCCCACCAAGATGTAATTTTTTTTCTAGTTGGCAACTGCTTCTGAACCCAATGCAAATTATTTGCTCTGCTGTCCCTCTCACAGAGAAAACCTGGGAATTTCCGACTGCTGACACAGTAAGATGCACCAAAAGTTCATGTTCTCACATATGAATCAATGTAGTTAGTTTTCTTGGGGCTTTCAAAGCTTTAAACAAATATTAATATTAAAAAATATGAAATTCAAACAAATTATCATTTAAATAAAATTCTGACATTTAATTAATTATAATGCAAAAAATAAAAACTGTGATTGACAGTTTTTTTTTTTGTTTTTTTTAAACGTTACATGATGGAGAAAACGGATTTTCATTTTTGAATTCAGTGCCCACAATATATAAAAATCAAAATAAAAAAATACCTGGGAATTGTATTTATTCAATTGACAGCTCATGTTTATACGCAAGAGTTTCTCCTGAGAAAGAGGAAACCACGCTAGAACTAAATTAAATTAGTGGCATGGGAGCATAAGATGAGCAGAAACCGAAAGAGGTGATTTGTGTATTGGGAGCAAAAGACTAGAATAAAAGAAAAGCAAAAAAAGGAAAGCAATTTTCAGGGTAATGGGTCAATCAGCAAACCTTATGAATAGCAATTATTTTATTTTTCTTTTTAACATAAAAGCAAAGGAGGTAAACTGAAGATCATCTTGCCAAGTTCTTTATGTTCCAAACTGAAGGTACAGATATTCATTTACTTCACGCTACACATCTCTACTCCACACTGACCTGATTGTCTGACTAATTTTTTGCCTTGTCTATCTATTCAGGATGTAAATATTTGCATCAGGACACTATAACATAATATTCTGAAACCCTCTCAATCCGGTTTTGGGACACAGAAAGCCAGAGCCTATCCTGGCAGTATCTGGTGCATGGCAAGAACCAAACTAGAAAAGCAGCAGTTCACTGCAGGGTATACTAATGCACATACCTACACTCATATTAGGTCAGTTTAGAGTTGCCAACCAACTTAACCTGCATGGTATGGTGACATTAAAGGAAAAATTGAATACCAGGAGGAAACATCATGGAGAAATGAGAATACAGTATGTAAACTTGATACAAACAATGACTCAGGATGTAGAATTTGTGATCCACTATTCCACTTTGTTACCAGATGTTAAAATATACTAAATCATGACCAATCAAACCAAAACTGCATGTAATGGTTTAACAAATTAGAAATAAACTAATTTAAATCAAACAATACAATGTATTTTTAAAATTTTAATTTAATTTCTATTTAGCAAGCAAACATTCTTGTTGAAAATGATGATTGGTTTGGGAGAAAAGGTAGAAGCACTGCAGCACTGGTGTTGTGTTGAAGATGGCAAATCATGCAGTCTCGTAGCTGTTTAGTACATGGACGGCTTCTCTTCACCTTTAGGATTAGTAACTTTGTCTTGATTTTTATTGATAATGTCATAGATCTCAGCCTAAAAGTAAAATTTTAGAAAATTAAACTGGCATTTTTTCAAAATGCAATTTTAAAAGCAAGTTCAAAAATCTGTCATAGTGATTATGTTCTTTATTTCATTCATTGTTTTTATTTTTGCTCTACCAAACTATGTACCTACAAGTCTGTATTACTGTTAAGCCTGTACTCACGTAGAAGCCTCGGATATCCATCAGCATAATACGTATGTCTGCGTATGCTGCCTCATCCTTCTCATGCACTAGTGCACGATAATCCATCTGTGCAAGAAAACAAACAATTCTGATGACATCTCCAACAGGAAAAAGAGTAACAAATTAATGCACATCAAAGAAAACTGACAAATGGGAATTCAGAGAATAAATTTGTTTAATGCAAACAACATGTTTAGGAGGTTTCAGCTGTTAGCATATGTACACTAGCAGTGCTTCCAAACCTTTTTTCTGGGGTGGCACACTTTTTGTTACCAAAAATGTCCAAAGGGACACCACTGTTCTACTAACCACAAACACATTATATGTCATGCATGTGCTCAATTGTCCAGTAAAAAAGCAACATTTGCAGACACGACACTTAGTGAGCACTTAGGTGGCATCTCCCAGCTCCTTTCATCCCATTACCTGCCTCTCTCTCTGCCTCTGAGGCAACTCGTATACCCAATATCCATTGGGCCTGTTGCTGGCGAACCTACACCGAGGTAGATGGGCTCTAACAACCAGGAGACACGTCTGATGTGCTCTAAGTACTGTGTCTGCAATATAGTGATTGTAGGGATGCTTTTATGCCAGCTTCTCCAGGTAGTCCTCATCTCCTCGGGTAGGTCTCTGCCATCTGAGGAGCTGGTCCCTCTCAGGTTTAGATGCAGGTGCACTACACTATTTCTTCCACAGCACACCTGGTTAGCTCTCATGAAGCACCACAGTGCTACGGCACACAGGATGAAAAACAATGTACTATATATAGTACACAGAAAACTTTCTAAATAAAGGTCACCATTATTTTTTAAAATGAGATATTCTCACAATATTTGCTTTAATTACACTATCATTTATAGTAGAAGTGTTTCCCTTTTTTGGCAGAAAAAGGTAATGATTTACAACAGCATAGCATGTGAAGATTTGTACTATGAAATCTTTCATTGTGAAAACTGAAATCAACTTGAGCATCCACAATGTGTTACAAATGCATTCATTTTTCCTACATATTTAAAACATTATTGCTTTCTGTCCATGTAATTTTTTTACTTCTTTGAAAATGACTTTAGATTGTGACACATTTGTGTGTTTGTACCTCCACACCAGTTTGCTCTGCAATGGATAGGGGAAGATTGTGTCAAGTGCTGCCATAATAGGCTGCAGCTACCAATGATCCTTGAATGGAAAAGGCAAGTGCAGAACATGGATGGCTAGGGAGACTTTACTTATAATAGATATTTATTAAACTTCAGTATCTGAATTATTTTGAATAGTTTAGCATGCTGAAAAAAGGGGTCAGTGCCACCTGTCAGATGCATTTTAAGTGAAGTTTGCCATATTCATCTCCAGTATAGACTATTACTTTTTAATATAAAATGCAGTATTTTAATTTGACTTAACATTATTTCCATGTTGGTTGTCACTTTATGTAAATACTAATTGGGTGTGGTTTTCAAAATATATAAAGCACCATTTTTTTTTAATAAGTTGCATTTTTACATAAAATGGCATCTGACTTCTGGTCTTTCTCAGGAGTTCACTGTTGTAGCATACAGATCTGAAGATTGACTCAGTTCTTCCTAGTTTAAAGGGTATGCAGAGCTTTAAATAATTAATAGTTTAAAGGGTATGCAGAGCTTTAAATAATTAATCTTTTTTGGTCAAGGCACATTACATATAGATCATTTCACATAAAGTCGACTTACAGGTTAATTACGTGGTGTGGTCTCCAGTTCACTGGCACAATTTAATTATACATTCCTTTTCTTCTGAAAACGTTTCTGCTTTAATTTGCCTGAAGCCAGAACACTTGTATCTTTAGGGCAGTGGTGTTTGATAACGACATCCTCTGGAGTTCTGCACATGGCTTTTATGTAAGTGTGGTAGAATTGCTTGTACAAAGGGGGAGAATTAAGTCTCCAGAAAGAAATAAAAAAGAAAGAACTGGCGAGTTGCTTTGTCAATCAAATACTTGTTTTAGAAAGGCAAGGATTTTCAAAAAGGTCACAATTCTGACACAATGAATTTGATCAGAGTTGTGTTTTGGGAAAATTATAGAGAGGTACTCTGTGTACCAGGAATGTTGGTGTAAATTGGCAATTTTTAAAACACAACGACCATTCTGTGGAAAAAAAAACTCTTTTCTTCTTTAATTCACCTTATCACTACATCTACATTATTATGTTTTTATTTAAAATGGCATTTTAAAGTGAAAATGATCTCTTCTCACACTAGCATGTTCTCATCATTTATGAAAGTATTTTCACCTAGACAGCCAAAAATGCATATGATGTAGCTGTTGGCCTATACTGGGTATTCAGGGTAAATGGGATTTATCACAAAACTATAGCAACTGCTAAATTATTTGCATTTTGCACATGTATGCAGCATTCAAACTGTACACAATGCAATTCGGATGCATACAAATAATAGTGCAACAAGCAACATGGTAAGCAACTCCTCTACCACGGAATATAGTGTTGTTCTGTGAAGGGTGACTAGTCATGGACTGAGACATTGTAATAAACTGGATCCAATCATAGTAGGGCAACATAATAAGCACAAATCAATCATAGTATAATTACAACCTGCATTTTCAAAATTCAGTACTTTCACCTATCCACACTGCAACACTAAGCTGGCGTTTTCAGAAATACACAGCTCTGAAGAGCATTTTCAAAAATATCAGTTTCTAGTAGTTGAAAACACCAGAATAGTGTAGAAGAAAGGTGAAAATGGACATCAATTTCCTCCTCTTTTTTTAAATGAAAAAGTAGTAGTGCAGACACTGTTTAACTCTATCATGCCATTCTTGAAAAGCCAAAAAGCAGGCTCAATTTTAACAAATATCGCACAACCTATGAGAAATGGCTGTGGAGTTTCTAGCTTAGAACCTACATGGTATGCATTATTCAAGCTAAGAGCAGTTTATGTTGACTTCCACAAGATCCCTCCAATCAACATGCTTACTTTTTTTTTTACCCCCAAGTCTGTATACAATTTACAGAAGGCCAACCTCCGGAAATCTGATGTGCAGATTTTGTTAGTTTTCTTAGTAACCTGGATATTAGAACAACAGGTTTTTCTATCAGAGTTGGGAATAATGAAGTGATGGAATTGCACTGGCATCTCGTACATTAATGTAAATGTGGGATGATGGTATTTAGCATCTCCGATAATTTAGACGGATCAAATTAAGAGTTGTTGACCATTATTAGAAGGAAGATACAAAGACATAATGAGGTACTACTGAAGATCACTTTTTTGCCATATGGAAGATATTATTTATGGTACTTGAAATTGTCACTATTCAATTAAGTCATTGTCTTAAAGAAACTTACTGCATAAAGACAAACCTTGTGTTACTCACCACATGTGTTTCCTTGGATGCTTTGGCAACTGCATCTCCTCGTTCTGAGAAATACCTGCGAGTATAGAAAAATTGCTTATTATATTAGTTAAAGGCATTTTAACTACTTCTCTGGTTCACAACAAGTTTAATCTTCTCACTTGGAGATGTTGGTCTGGAAGCCATCCACTTTAGTCTTCACTGCAGTTATGCGTTCAAGGATCTTCTCCTAAAAGTCAAAAAACAGACTATGAATTTTTGCTCCTGGAAATTTTACAGTCCAGACCATTTGAATCTCATGAAGTACCTGGATAGCAACTCCAAAATCATTTCCATCTTCAATTTTTGGAATCATGTGCTGAATCCAGGTGGTAACCTTAAATAAACAGAGTGGTGAGAAAATACATAAAACAATAAAAAGTGTAAAGTACAATGAAATTTATTTATATGTACATCTATCAATTTTTCATTTTTTATAATATAAAATTACTTTTCAAAAATAGTCTCATTCATCTGTTGTTTACCTACCTATACTATTTAAATCTAAAGATATGTTTGTCTACTCAAAATCTGAAACATCAATGAATAAATTAAAAAATTGTGTTCCATTTTCCCATTCTGCCAAAGATCTTTCATATCTAGGTCTGCTTTCTCCAACACTAAGTTTCAAGGGTATGTTCTTTTTAATATTCTTCCAAAGATTTTACTTATCCCTCTACATTTTCCCACTTTATATTAACAGAAACATGCTCTATTAAAGTATATTTAATCACTACATTCCATAACTGGAACAAGCTTGCTTTAAATTTGAGGTTTACATGAATGTAATCTTCAGCTGTCACTTCTACTTCTTAAATGATAAAATATACCATGAACTGAACTGAAACTCATGTTATCATGCACGCTTTAGGTACATTTTTAAATAATGCAGCAACGGGAGAGGCTTGGTATCTAGATTGTATCATTAATAAAATATTTTCCATTTGTTATTTGTAAGAACATAAATGATGAAAAAAAAGTGACTCACAGCAATAATAAGTTAATTCCTCATATGAAACATCATTCCAATATTTTAAGGACAAAGCATATTTACATTTTTTAAGAAAAATTATTTGATCCTGGAGTAGTACATGTTCTCTCTAGGAATAACCTTACACTAAACGTTTTTATTAAATGTGGGAGCACTTCTGTCTCAATGTCTCTTTTGTTAGCAGATTCAACATTCAAAATTGTGAGGTCAAAAATTAACCAAATGAGTTGCCAGCATGTTGTCTGTTCACGCAAAATGTAACTACTGTAAAGTATTTTTGTTTTAGCAACCAGTTAATTTCAAAGGAAGTTCTGCCTACTGTTGCTTGGTGGGAGCTGATACACTTTTCAGAACTAAAGCAATCCCAATTTATTTTACTAAAAAACAGAAACTAGAGAGATACATCTGCTTTAAGTAAACTGAAATAAAAAAAAGAACAAACTAACAATGTAATTGAGTTGCAGCAACAATAAAAAAATGTGTTCCCTGATGTATTCTCCAGCCACCATAAAAAACCTCACACTGTTCCACTCCATCTGAACTAGTGTGGGGCAGAGGCGTCACCCGTGGCATGGCTACTCTCAGATCCTAACCTGGGATCCTGAGTTGGTTTGTCATGCGATGGGTGCAGCAATGCACTGTACCAGCATGTGCTCCTAACCTCTCTCTCTTGATGTATCAAGTCAAGTCATGTTGGGGAGCATGTACTGGTACAGTGTGTTGCTGCACCCACTACATGACGAAACAACCTGCTGCACTCGGGTCTTGATGTATACTGTATATTAATTTAGTCATAATCTATATTTTTAGAATATGGAAATGTGATATATGTATATAAATGTCCTTTTGTTCAACTTATAAAACAAGCATTTTTAAAGTAAAAAGACTAGAAATATAGCAGGTATAAAAACACTAACTTGATTTAGTAAAGGCCACTAGATGGCAACACACAATGTGTCATTATCAACAGCAACCTGAGAAACCTACAGTATGTTTAAATGTGTGACAGACAATGGAAACACCTTGACTACTTGTTAATTTTACCAATTATTAAGTCTCAGTGAGATTGCAATGGAATAACCAACAGCTGAACTATAAATCTGTAAAGATCAATGGAGGAATTATTAATTGAATTACTTAATCCGTTACCTTTATTTGAATTGTTGCAACTACTATACACATTCATACAGTATAAGGGATTTCAGTTCTGAACTGTTTTTATACATATTTGTGGAACCTATTATTTTGCCCCATCAAACATTGAATCCAAGACATTGTCTTATTTCCTAAATCATGAATCCATATCAAAATAAGCATGCAATGATTGCACAATTTATCCTGATTGTCTTCTATTTCTCCAATCCCTGTGTAGTAGGTAGTTTTATTTCTATCAGTACTTCTTTGGTCATGTGGACAGTTCCAAGACCCTTACACATTAGGAATAGATATCAGAGGCTCACTATAATGTTAAAGCTCTGCAGTAAATTTATAACTTCTGCTTTTTTGATTAAGACACACCACTCTAAATGTGGCACCCATACAAGAGGGCTATTAGTAGTGCTTTCGTCCTTTGTCCTTAATAGTTTTTATAGTGAACCTACTGCCAGAGCACTGAGAAACTATGAAATAAAGGGGGGGGATGATTGGGTTATGTGAATAATCCCAATATGTTCCTTCTTTGAAGGTCTAAAAGACATTCCTAAAAGACGAATAAATGTTTACAATATGCAGCACCTCCACACTTAAATGTGAAATGCTCATGAAACACAGCAGCTCTAAATACAGAGACAAAAGCAGTAAATGTCTTGGCAACCTGTCTGAGGCAAGGTACAGTGTATGACTCAATGAGGATCCTCTTGGGACAATGAAAGGCAATTACTAAAGGAGACTGAAAAATTGTGAATATTTGTTGTAAACATTACATCAGAAGAATATTCATTTTCCTTATAAATATTATGCAGTTTTTGTAAATCCTGCTATCTCACAGATCCAGCATCTGTGGTTTAAAACCCACACCCAGGCGTTGTTTATATGGCGTTTGCACATTCACATCACATATGTACAGGTTTTCTTCTAACATACTCAAAGTCATTAAGGTTACTTTTATTTCACATCCCACACTGCTCCTTGTGTGAATGCTGTTGTATGTGAGACAGCTGCCCTGTTCAGAGTTATGTCCTGCCTTGCTCCCTGAGCTACTGGGATAGGTTCTGGTCTCTTCATAACCTTAAACTGGATTAAGCATGACCGAGAATGTTACGTTAACTTGATGTTACTTAAATGGTCATATTTTTAAAAATCTAATAGCCTTCATTTGATTTCATTTTTATCTCATCTTCATATATACATTGCTTAAATTTCAATTTGTTTTTAACATCTTATTTTAAAAAAGCAAAAATTAATGTGCCTCTATTGCAGCCACTTTTGCCAGAGTAACCCTGACTTATAGCAAGTGAAAAGTATTGACATAAAAACTATGAAAATCACACAAATGTATGTAAGAGAACCTCAACATTATTTTCTTCTTACCAGAATGCATGTCTCCTTCAAGGTCCAAACTTCTGGTTTAACCCGATTCAAAAGGGACAAAAGTTTCTCATTTCCTTTTATGAAACCACATTTAGGAGCTACAGAAAAATGTATGATCAATTTTACATGTCAGTCGGGCTCACAGTAATTACCTTTTTCAATATTTCATATTAACAGAGACCACTGAAAAGAGAATATTCTATTTAAAAACACCATTCTAGATTCATCAAAAACTTTCAGTGACATAATTACACAAGACATTTTAATGTCTCTGTAAACTGCAGAAACAAAAACTGAGGAAGCACCATTTAGTGTATATGTATTATACTGCACTTATATAAAGTAGAGGAGATATTAATCTTAAAATGGAAATGTATTATAATATGATGTGTCATTTCTAATATAAATTTGGTTTAACGTGTAGCTGTGGAATCTATTTCTACTGGATAACAGTCTAGTTTCCAAGTTACTGAATTCTGGATCACAAGTTGCATAGTTCAACTCTTTATAATACTTAACAAGTAAACAGTCCCTTTTAAACTCCACAACCCAGGTTTAAAGATAAATAAAGCTGTACAATAAAGGAGGCGTACAGCGCCTTGAGTGAATGTTTCATTAGGTATAGGTGCTACAAGTATGTTTATGCGAACCAAGAGACACACACCCAAATACTGAAGACAGCATCAAAAATGTACAGTGCCCATTTCTATTATACAAAGTTTATCTTCAATATAAACACAATTCAATTTAATATTGACAACTTTCATCTTAAAACAGAAAAAGTCACTGACAATAATGAAATGAAACATGAAGTGCTGAGAAGTGTTCTGTAAGGATTTATGTCTAACACTATCTGATGGTAAACAGGACAAGGTAAAATAGAAATAACATACTGTAATTAGAAAACATGTTTTGTCAGCTTATTTTTCTTATTTCATGATGTTCATGAAATCTTTGATGTCAATGGATTTTGAGCATTTTCTTTTCAAAAGGAAGTAACGTATAGCTTAATTTGTAAATTTTTAAGTTGATCCAAACCTGTGCATTCTAGAAGACATTTTATAAAATGGCAATCAAAAACAAGTTTCAGTAAAACAAAATTACAAGATTTAAAATATGAACCAGAATTACAATGGATGCCATATATCACGTAAAAATAATTTTTACTTGTAAGCTACATTAATGCTGTGTCTTCTACTTGAATTGAGAAGTTGGAATTTCTGATTTCCCACTCAGAAAGTTGGGAAAGAGATGCCTCATCACACCCAACCTTGAAATCCAAGATGGAGGCACCACGAACCAATAGTAAGTGAAAGCTGTAGTATTATTTATTCCCTGTTCTGTCTATATGTGTCTCATTAAATCAATCGTACACATAGTACTGTCCAATTTCTATCTGTGGACAGGTTGCTACAGTGTTTGTATGTACTGTGTAATATGGTTACCAGCTTATTCAGTAGCTGTCTACATTTTGAAAGTGCAAACACAACAAAAGGTTTTCCTGGAGGCATCCATACTGGCTTTTTGAATGTTTCAAAAGAATGCAGTCAACATCCAACTTCCAATGAACATAGCATAAAACCCAAAACACAAACAGAGAACTAACTAGTAACTAAAAAACTGCATTATATACATTATAATAGTATTTAAAACAATAAGATGTTTAACAGAGACAGAGGTAGGAGTGCCAGACTTGTTAGAATAACAATAATGAAATCCTGCTGAATTCTCAAGAGCTCTGCACATTTCCATGTAAGGAAAAGATTTTTTTCCAGTTTTAGATCATACAAAACATCACTGAGATATGGCAAGTGCATTAAGATTCTTCCAACTGAGCAGAATTTGTTGATGTACTATCAATATAATGTAGGAAATAATGGTAATTTTATCACTAGCTAATTTAATCTTGTCTGATTTAACCCAAAGACTATTGTAAGAGGGCGGCACGGTGGCAGTAAGGAGACCTGGGTTCGCTTCCCGGGTCTTCCCCGAGTGGGTTTCCAAAGACATGCAGGCTAGGTGTATTGGTGATCCTACATCATCCCTAGTGTGTGCATGTGTGTGACCTGCGGTGGGCTGGCGCTCTATCCAGGATTTATTCCTGCCTTGCGCCCTGTGCTAGCTGGGATTGGCTCCAGTGACCCTGTGTTAGGATATAGCGGGTTGGAGAATGGCGGACTGACTATTGTAAGAACATCTGGTATGATTATAAATGTTACAACATCTGAGAGGTAAGAAAAAATAATTTTCCCAAAAGTGCTTTAATCACAAAACATATGCCCGAGTGAGGCCAGAGCTGCCCAGAATCATTTATAATTAGGGTCTAATCTTGGACAGATTTTACGATATCATTGTCTGGAAAGATCCAACAGCTCCAGCAGATAGCTTAAAGAGAGCATCATGCATTGGTTTTAGTACTTCTTTTAGGACAACTCCTAAATCAATTAACGTGGGACATAAAATATAACCACAGACAGATGAATTCTAGAGAACAGAAAAAAGTGAATAAAAAAAGACTTATTGGCAGGCAAGAAGAGATGAAATAGATGAAAATGTGTAGTATGCATGTCTGTAAATGCAGTGATGAACAGGGAAACTGCTCAAGTTTGCAGTTAAGAAAACTGTTCTATTACTGATTCTTTGTGTTTGAAACTCTGAAATTTAATGCTTGGACAGAAAAATGAAAACAATTTGAAAAAAATATGATTGTAGCCTGGGTGGTAGCATTGCTGCCTCGCAGTATGATCAATGTTTGCATCCCAGCTCCTCCCTGCAAGGAGTTTGCATATTCTTTGTGTCTGTCTACGTTTCCTCCCATAGTCCAAAGACATGCAAGTTAGGTGAATTGGCAAGGCTAAATCAGTGTGTGTGTTCACTCAGAGATGGAATGGTATCCAGTCTAGGACTTGTTCCTGTCTTGTGCCCTACGCTAGCTGGAACAGGCTCCAGCAACCCCTGCAACCCTAGTCTGGATTAAGCGGGTTATAAAGTGGTGACATGATTGTAGCCTGTATCTCTGACCTAAGGTAAGTGTTCAGGTGCATAACACACCTCATCATTTATTGCAACTCACAAAATATGCTTTAACACTTACCAAAAAAACAATGTGTTATGGTGTAGCCAAGATATATTTATATTTGTTTCCTGCAACCATTAGGTATAGCAATTAGAATTATTAGGATAAGCATTTTTATGTTAATTTGGCCTGTTTGAATAATTATGCTTTGAACTTTTACCTTCTTTTTTCTTTTCTTTATCATCATCCTTGTCTGTCTCCATGTCCTATGACATTTAAAAAGGGAAAATATTATAAAACTACATAAAGCAAAATAATTCAATAGAAGTACTGACAAAAACTACATGATCTAATTGGACTATAAGCAAGCAAACATTTGTGCATGTAATTTTTCCACTCTTTAGAGATTAACTAACATCAGGCTGTTAACGTTTAGATAATTATAAAGCCTTCATCAAATTCATAAAATGTATTGACCAAATTTAAAAATACATCACCAGGAAAGGTTGAGTTTTAGCTTTGAGTTTATTTACATGAATGCAGTAAAAGCAGGTGAAATATAAAAACGTGTGATCCTGGTGTAAAAGTTAAAAGTGGAAAATCACTTTATAACATTACCTCATCTTCTTTAGGTGGGTCAGGAATAGGAATATCCAGCGGTGCATGAATGCTAGTCAAGTCCTGAACATTTACATCTTCTTCCTGAAATTAAGATATTCTAGAAATCAGTAACAATACTGTTACACAGAATAACCTAATAAGCCCAGCATCTTCTACAGCTATAATTAGACCCTTGTATTCATGTACAGACTGTCTTGTGACCCACCGTCTGTAACTAGAGTCATACTCATTTGTGAGCTTCCACATTACATGGTCAGCTTAAGCAATGTGACATACAACAAAATATAAAGTGAACATTCAGTTAAGTTTACCTTTAGGAAATTGTCAAGCTGAGTTATTTTTTGAGGTATAAATGTAGAAAAAAGTTCTTCTGCCTAAAAAAAAAAAAAGGAAAATATAATTTATCAATAACACATTTCCTCTTGGATTAAAAGGATTATTAGTAGACAGTATGCAAAGGAAAATATAATTTATCAATAACACATTTCCTCTTGGATTAAAATGATTATTATTATATGCACATGAAACTATGTACACATTGTATATTATATGTGTAAGGCTTATTAATATGCAAATGGTTTACATTTTAAAATGCAGTTTTTTTATTGTCCTAATAAATTGTGACTATATCCAAAAGATATAGTAACATTACCATTTTTGTTACTGTTAAACTTTAATTAAAGAAAATTTAAAAGCTCCTGCTCATAGATATTGAAAAATTACTTACAGCGAAACTTCCATCTTTTCAAACACAAGTCTACTTATTTCAGATCAGAGTTATTAAGGCTGAAAACACCAGGCACAAGAACGCACCAACATTAGCCCTGGTGTTAGTTACAGGAAAATCTCCCCTTAAAATGCATAATTATTTAAAAATGGTAATACTGGCAAAAATATGACACAAAACAACAGGTAATTTTTTTTTCATAAAATCTAAAATAATTATAACAACATTCTCAAACTGCTTAAGTGCTGGCAGCACTGGACACAAGGCAGAAAACAGGAATCAGTCCATTACATTATCATACTGTAACGGGCTCAATGCCAAGTAGTTTCCACAGCCACAAAAACATCCAAGCTGTACTCTGTTCCCATCCTGGAACAGTCAATCATGCCAAAAGTGACTTTTTCTGTAGCTGATCTATGGTAGGTAGTTTAGTTCAAGAATATTTTTTAGCAAGTCTGGAGAGCCAGTCATGAAAATTGACCCTGTTCCATTGGTGGAATGTTGCATAGTCTACAGATCAGCTATATTAAGTATCCCTAATAAAAAGGAAGAATGAGGGGTGTTCGAAAAAAATTATATTACAATGAATACCAATGAATAACAATTAAACGTGAGAAAATTCACCTGCGCTAAAGAAACTTTGCTTTAAATCAATGGATCAAATAATAGATCAATTAATCATATCCACATACTCTACACTGTTTTTTTTTACACAAGGCCATATTAAAAACATCCTGGGGCATTAGATCAAGATTTCTCATAGGCCAGACTACTGGTCCACCTCTCACAGTCCACATATCTGGAAATTCCTCATTCAGAGCACAGATATACAGTCTTGTTGGTGAGGGTAAATTATGTAAAAGTAACATCCCAGAGTAACTGATAACATACATCTACAATTACTGAGACACAAGCATTGCTTTCAATGTGTACATATATTATAATCATTGGAATCCAACAATGGTTTAATCTTAAAAAAAAAAAAGTTCAACTTACCTGTTGACAAAGATTTTTACAATAGGAATCAACCTGAATTAAAAAAAGATAAGCAATTGTTGCTGGAATAAAGCAAAAAATGCAAATCTTTACATTTATGTAATCGCCCAAAATCCCATCCTTAGTGATGTGGTTAAGGACCAGCCCTACTGTAAACTTGTAATTAAAATCTGACAATAAATGGATTAAACTAAAGACATATGACTTCTGTAGCCCAATGACAGACTAGCCACCCCAGACATCCATCCATCTATCCATCATCCAACCTGCTATATCCTAACTACAGAGTCACGGGGGTCTGCTGGAGCTAATCCCAGCCAACACAGGATGCAAGGCAGGAAACAAACCCTGGGCAGGGCACCAGCCCACAGCAGCACCCCAGACATACTGTGTGAAATTTCACAATGATTAACAAAAATTAAACTTGTGTTAAGGATGAAGCTACATATCTAGGCTGCGTACAACTTCAGAGGGAAAAATGTTCTTTGAGGTGCGGGGCTTTCAGCAAAGACTAAAATGAAATGGCTCTGTAATGTACACTGACAGTAAACCAACGAACTTTGTCTGTGGTAAGTGGGTTGTCAAGAATTCCACAATGCACCTAGAGAGCACAGAGAGTAAAGAATTATAGTGTGTGAGGTGGGGTATTATTTTCTTGAAATATAGTATAGTGTATATATGTTGTGATGCAGATGTCTCTGTACATCCTGTAAAAAGTGAGAAGCTATGTTATTTTTCTGAACTATCACCTCTCAGGCTGCATAAAGACACATCTAACTGAGCCCCTTGGACAGGAACCTTATAATATATTGTATTACACATTTGTATTGCCTTAATGAAGCAGACAGTGTTTTCAAAATCTCAGATGGTTGAAGGTCAGACATCATTGTACTGACTCTGTAAAAGGTCAGAGGTTAAGCTGTGTATCTAGCACTGGGATCTTCATTTAGCATTGTACACAGAGTGAAAGTTAAGAATACTAAATAATTCCTCACATTAATATAGTGCTACTATTCTTACTACTCAATATGCTCTAAATGCAAAGTGGACCCGGGATGGGAATCCATGTTCTTCTTACTACGAGGCAGCAGTGCCACCACTATGCCACCTGTGTGAATTTTCTCGGGAATCAGAGCCATTGTCCAACAACTTTTTATATTAAAATTAGGCACAATCAATAAACATTAGTGTAGACAGGCTATATTGACTAAAGGCTGCGTCACAAAACCATTCCAGTGATTTTCAGTCATAATGTTCACATAATCTTAGAGAGTTGGAGGCAGTCAGCAGTGCGCTCCCACAACACTAGTCATGTAATATGACATGTCCAGCAACTTAGTCCAACTAGTCCATGACTCATTTCATTTTGTCTTGAGTTGTTGGGCTGAGTGCACATGAGAACTGACAATCAATGCTTATCTAAAGTATAATGCACATAATCCAGCGATGAGAAATATGGAACACGGGGGCTTTGGACCTCACAAACAGAACAGAGGTTTATCTGACTGATGTCTCATGTTTTATGTACCAAGACGGAATAAAAAAGAAAAACAGAATGGCAGAGAGTGCAGCTAAACTCACCATACCTGCTAACCCTTCACACTGCCCATGCTCCAATAGGCAACACAATATTGGCTACCAGAAAAAGGGCAAACATACAGTGAGGAACATAAGTATTTGAACAACCTGCGATTTTGCAAGTTCTCCCACTTAGAAATCATGGAGGGGTCTGAAATTCACATTGTAGGTGCATTCCCACTGTGAGAGACAGAATGTAAAAAAAAAAAATTCAGGAAATCACATTGTATGATTTGTACAGAATTTATTTGTATTGCACTGCTGCACATAAGTATTTGAACACCTGGCAATCAGCAAGAATTCTGGCTCATCAAAGACCTGTTACTCTGCCTTTAAGGAATCCACCTCTACTCCACTTAGTAATCTTAATTAGTAGCACCTGTCTGAGCTCTTTAAAGACACCTGTCCACCCCACAGTCAGTCAGACTCCAACTACTACCATGGGCAAGACCACAGAGCTGTCAAAAGACACCAGAGACAAAATTGTGGACCTCCACAAAGCTGGAAAGGGCTACAGGGCAATTGCCAAGCAGCTTGGTGAAAATAGATCAACTGTAGGAGCAATTGTCAGAAAATGGAAGAGGCTAAAGACGACTGTCAGTCTCCCTCGGACTGGGGCTCCATGCAAGATCTCACCTCGTGGGGTATTACAGATGATAAGAAAGGTGAGGAATCAGCCCAGAACCACATGGGAGGAGCTGGTCAATGACATGAAGAGAGCTGGGACCACAGTTTCAAAGGTCACTGTCGGAAGAACACTATGCCGTCATGGTTTCATTGCATGGAAGGTTCCCCTGCTCAAGTCATCACATGTCCAGGCCCGTCTGAAGTTTGCCAATGACCATCTGGATGATCCAGAGGAGGAATGGGAGAAAGTCACGTGGTCAGATGAGACCAAAATAGAACTTTTTAGTCTAAACTTCACTCGCTGTGTTTGGAGGAAAAAGAAGGAGGAGTTGCATCCCAAGAACACCATCCCTACTGTGAAGCATGGGGGTGGAAACATCATGCTTTGGGGGTGGTTTTCTGCGAAGGGGACAGGATGACTGCAATGTATTAAGAAGAGGATGAATGGGGCCATGTATTGTGAGATTTTGAGCAACAACCTCCTTCCCTCAGTCAGAGCACTGAAGAGGGTCGTGGCTGGGTCTTCCAACATGACAATGACCTGAAGCACACAGCCAGGATAACCAAGGAGTGGCTCTGTAAAAAGCATATCAAGGTTCTAGAGTGGCCTAGCCAGTCTCCAGACCTAAACCCAATCGAAAATCTTTGGAGGGAGC
>NW_024379769.1:0-6427 GCF_016835505.1 Polypterus senegalus
ATGACTTAAAAGGCAGTTTTGCAAATACAAAGAATAATGCAAATGCTTAACAAAATCAACATCAACATCAATAAATAAACAAAGAGACATGAAACAAGACTTTAAACACCATCCACGGAAGGACATCTGCTAAAATGTTATGGTGCATGTGTATAGATTGAGATTTCATGCATCACTAATAAGCAGGAATTCTAGGAGGAAATAACAAAAGCAGATGAACATAAAAGCATAAACCAAACTGAAGGTCAGTCTGTGAGTTTGGTTCTTCTTCAATTCTACTTCTTCAACTGTTATCTCTGTGTCTGGATTGGGCTAAACAGTGTTGAGTGACATATTGTGCCCGCCTACTTTCTTTGAACTAAAGACACACACTGGTCTGGGCCGGCTGTGTTTAGTTCTTTAGTACACTAGATGGTGCTGGTCTGTTTAATGGGAGTCTGCACTAAATAAATTAGGTTAGATAAGTTTGGTCTGCCTGGGCACAGAAATGTGTGTGAAGAGTTCTTCCTCTGCAGGATGAGAACTTTCTCAAAAGTGAATCCTGTTTGAACTAGGCATCAGAGAGTGTGCTACCTTGAACAGTCTGCCAGCTTATTACAGGGTCAGACCCACAGTATCAATCACAACGAGACAATTTGGGATTTCTGCCAATTAACCAAAATTAAATGTGAGAATGTGAGTGAAGATCTGGAATACTGGAGAAATCTCACTGAGATACTAGAAGAATCAGTAAACTCCTCATGGAAATTGAATGGAAGACAGTAGATCTGAGATTCAGCAGAAGCCACCACTGGACGACCTTTCTGTCCTTTATCATAAAATATTAACGCTTAAGTAAAATATTGGAGGTGTACTTTATGTAAAGTCTGTACTTGGTCAAATAGTGGAGAACCTTAAGCTGCAGAGTTTAATAAAACTGGTAAATACCAAAATGATTAAGAAAAGACCATTATGATCTCCAGAATAAATCAAGAATACACAAAATCTCCAAATGAAGCTTTTTACAGGAAAGGACAGGCTCACAATCAGAATGTAACCTGTTGACAACAACAACAAAAAAAGAAAAAAAACCTGAGCAACTCATCTTTAAATTACATCATTAATGTGAACATGGAGAGAAGGCTAATAAGATCTTAACTCAACAATCCACAAGCAGGAAGTTTGCAATGCAATAATACAAATTATGAGTGCAAATGGAGATAAAGTCATGAAGCATAAAAATATAACTCACACATTTAGCAAGTACTATAAGTCTATATATTCTACTTACTTTAAATAAGATGACACAATCTGAGGTGTTCTTTGATGTAATATAAATACAACAGCTGGGTACACTTATTGCAGAGGTACTGAACAAACCTCAGACACTCTCAGAACTACTGGATGCTGTAAACTCACTTCAAAGTGGGAAAACAACAGGCCCTGATGATAACCCAGTGGAATTTTATAAAGAAGTTTTCAGCTAAGTTAAGTTCACTATTATTTGCAATGTTTACAGAAGCTACAGACATCAAAATTCTTCCTCAAACTGTTCACCAAGTATTAATTACTGTTTTTACAAAGAAATATAAGTATTTATCACAATGTGCATCATACACACCAATTTTACTACTGAATGACATAATATCACAAGATCAAACCAGTGTGACGATGCGGGTTCAGCTCCATGCACCCATCCGCTGTTTCGGGATCCCTTGAACCCAACACCGTTGATAGATATAACCGAGTTGAGCTAGACAGTGAGACAACAATTGAGCAAGGGGATGGTTCAAAAAGTGCAAACTGCTTTTATTAAGATAGTCAACATAAAGTGTTCAAATAAAGTGCAGTGATTCAAAAATGTCTTCATTAAATAAATAATCCAATAAAAGCAGAAGTGAATTGTAGAGGTTAAAATCAATAAATAGAAAAATCTTCTTAAAACAACGAGGTTAAAATGTTCATCAGGAAGCAGTCTTTAAAATCAATAACAAGCCCAGTGCCTCTTTCAAACTAGCGTCTCACCTGCTTCTCCCGCTTTAGCAAGTGTTAAACTCTCTGCAGCTGACCTTATTTGTACCTGCTTCTGTCAGTTGCCTTACCGACATATTCGGTCTCCGACAGCCGACTCTGGGAATTCCCACGACCAAGGCTCTCACGCAGGGAACACCACGTCCTGTGCCTTCCGGTCACCCCGCCCTACAAATCAAACTCGCGGGAGCGACCACAACCACTACTTCTCCCATTTGTTGGCCAAACACCTAGGGTGCCTACTCAGCTGCCTGCAGAGCCCTAAACGCCCGCTTCCTGCTGCACCAACTTGCCTCTCTCTCTCTCTCTCTCTCTCACCTCACTGCTTCCTGCTGCAACCTCCATTTACTTCTCTTTTTTCTTGTTTTGATCCCCTCTCTTACTCTGTTTTTCCTGCTTACTTCAGCTTCTTTATATCTGCAAAGAGGACACTTGCAGCTGCAGCACATTAGCCACAGGAACCATCACGGATGTGGGCAGTCCCTCACCTGTGCACTAGGTGAGAAACGCCCGCACCGCGGATCAACCAGGCACTTGCTAGCCACCACGCCACCTCTAAGGTTGCGAGCACGGTGATTATTTATTTTAATAAGACTGCTGGCCTTTGCTGAGAGGGCTGTGGACCCACTATACCACAACCAGATGTATTAAAGGCTGACAGTTACCTTCAAACCTTTATTGTCTGTTTTAATTTAATATATTCCTATCATAAAATCTAACACACTAGAGATCTTATTATCTTTGGACACAGAGAAAATCTTTGACTGAGATTAATGGGACGTTTACTTCACCACACTGCATATATTTGGGTTGGGTCCAAACATATCTACATTGATAAAATTACTTTTACACCTGTCAAGAAGCCTCAGTCTGTATTAACAACATGAACTCAAACTTCTTTAAACTAGAACATGGGACTCTATCACCATTGCTTTTTGCAGTAGCCTTTAAACCACTGGCTGATCATTTTCAAAACACATCAGAGTTAAAGGGATTATCAGAGAAGGACTTTAACAGAAATATCACTCTGTGCAGATGATATGGTTGCCGTATATGTCAGACCCACAAATATCTTTACGATTAATCCTTGATGCATTCACGGAATTTCAGAAGATATCTGTACTCAAAATCAATTTGAATAAAAGTGTGCTTTTTCGATTGAACTCTCTAGCACACAATACATAGACTGAACATCAATCCGCTCATTTTATCAAAACAGTTTACATATCTAGGTAAACATCACAAGTCAATATATATATATAGATCTTTTTCCAACACAATGTTGCTAACAGCATGGAAAAATCAAACAAGATGTAATGAACAGATATCTTATCTTCCATTTCACCCAAGCATGAAAAATCAGTATTTCAAGATGCACCTCCTTCCTAAACTTCTTTTTCTATTTCAGAAAATCCCCACATACATTAATAAATCCTTCTTCAAGAGACTAGACTCAGTCTAAACCTCATTTATTTAGAATTTGAGACATCCACATATTCAAAAGGCGACTATAAAAAAAAAAACATAAAGTAGAGAGGTGGCATGGCACTAGTTAACCTTCAGTTTTATTACTGGTCATCAAATATGTAAGCAACAAAAGGCCTGGAAATTGATACAAATTGATGAATTTACACCAGCTTGAGTCTGCATTGCAAATAAATTCTCTGCTATACTTCTATATATACCATGGTTTGTATCCCAGTATATCATCAACATACTAAAATCTAGTCTTCCATCAATCACTCAGAATATACAACCAATGAAGGATACAATTCAAGGCAGAAAAGCTTTTATCTGTTGCTCCTCTAAATGATACTCACCTTTGTAACCTTCTCAAGCCTACTCAGTATTTAATCTTTTACAAAATGTACCAAAACTAAACACAAATGGAGATTTGTATATAGATAATATTTTTGCATTTTTGAACAATGAAACTTCAAATTCAGCTTCCCAACAACAACACTTTTCCACTTCTTTCTAATTGGATATTTTGTTAAAAAGAAACCTACGAAATTTTCTCCACACCTTCCACCATTTTTCTATTCCGGAAGAAATGCTGATCAGTCTTTAGGAGTCAGACAGCATCTAAACAACAAATGAAAACATCTAAAAGAATCTCACCTTTAAGGATCCTAGGAAATGGTGGAAAAGGACCTTTCAATGAATACCTCAGAAAGGGATGGAAGTCCAACATGCATAGAATACACTCCAGCTCCATATATGTGCTAAGTATTTAACCATTTAACTTAAAATCTTTATCAATCACATTTACCTCATTTAAAATTATCCAAAATGTATCAATGGTTAGACCCCAACCTGTGAGTGTGACACTCGAACTCCAGCCTCATTGGGCCATATGTTTTAGGGAGGGCAAGCAAAGTACAACATTTTGGGTTGTTATCAGACAGCCTTTGGGTCACAATCAGTCCTAACTCATTAGCAGCTGGGTTTGGTGAGCTCATCAAGGTGCCTAAAAGTGGAGGAGGACACATTGACTGCAATTATCTTCACCACACTACTAAGCTTGTAGACTTATCCTGCATAACTTGAAGAATTCCAGCCCACCTGTTATAAGTCACTGATCACTGATGTTCTGACCTATTTGAAATTGAGAAAAAAACAAATTCTCACTTAGAAGATTTGTTCAAAACCTTTTAAAAAAAAAAAGCAAGATCTGATTAATAAAAGTTTAAAATGAGCATTCATAGTGGGGAAAATAATATTCTGCCTTTTTATCATTTATTTATTTATTTTCCTAATTTTTTGTCCCTGATCTCAGCTCTCTCTCTCCTTTTTGGGTGATTCCTGTTTGTTTATTATTTTTTTTCTCCTGCATCTGGTTTTAACTTTCTTTCTTTTTTTTTAAGTTATTATTTTTTAGTTTGACTTTGAAAATCATTTTATGTATAGGCTAACCTTGCTATTTTCTTGAAAAAAAAAAAAAAAAAAAACTATTAAGGTAAGTTGTGCCCACTGATCTAATTTAGAACTTCAGAGTCGTCCTTCATTGTGAGTTTCTGTCAGTAGAGTTAAGTCCCTTTAAGCAGCTGATGGAATATCAGGAGGAATTTATGGTGATAATGTCAGAATACTCTACTGAATAACACATGTGATTCTGTTCACTTTGTGATTTCTTCTTCTCTTTCTGAGTCCTGACATTTTCACCAGACATTTTTTTTGACATTTCATGACACAACTTAGATTTGATTTAACAAACAGTAATGACAGATTGAAAGATTACAAGAAGAGTTTAATTTAATTGATGTAAGATTGACTTTGTGCTTGAAGAGTATGCTCAAATACAGAAGACAGTTTGAAGGAAGCACACTGGTGTGTGGAGATTAGTTCTTAACGCTTAGAAGACATCACGTCGACAAACTGGGAAATGTGAAGTTTACACAACACCAAAAATAATAAAAACAAACTGGAGTGTAAAGTAAAGAGAGCAGGTAGAAAGGCCAGGAGGACTTAAACACGTAATGTCAGTAATTATAGGATCTACAAGGCCATTTGATATCCTGGAGTCAGACATGTATGGACGTTGTCTGCTGTTGTATTTTTCTGGAGTCAGGTAAGATACCAAAATACACAAACATTTCTGTTGAATTCAAAGAAGGCAACTTAAAGGAATTCTAAAACTCAGAAATTATATTTTTATATGTTACTTACCTCTGGTGTTTTGTTTAGATGACTGAGAATTTGTTTTTTAAAAAATGTTTATTAAGTTTATGTGTTTTGGTTTCTCCAGATCCTTCAAGACCACCCAGCCATCCCTGTTAAGGGTCAGCTCAGAGATCTGCAGGTGGGTGTGCCTGTGGTGTCCTGATGATGGACTATCTGTCAGGCAGAGCGCAGTTTGGGAGACTTAAGGACTGAGTGGATATGTAATGAAAACATGTTTTATATTCTAGTTTCTTCAAAATAGCACTTTTGCTCTGATTACTTTTATCTCTCTTGGCATTCTCTCGAACACCTGTGAAGTGAAAACCATTTCAGGTGACTACCTGTTGAAGCTCATTGAGAGAATGCCAAGAGAGAGTAAAAAAGTAATCAGAGCAAAGAGTGGTATTTTGAAGAAACTAGAATATAAAACATGTTTTCAGTTATTTCACCTTTTTTGTTAAGTACATAACTCACATGTGTTCATTCATAGTTTTGATGCCTTAAGTGAGAATCTACCAATGTAAATGGTCATGAAAATAAAGAAAACACATTGAAATGAGAAGGTGTGTCCAAACTTTTGGCCTGTACTGTACACACACACTGTTATGCTACATTTTTCTTTATGTCACTATATCTGGACAATACTGTTATGAGTTTTATTCACATGTGCATGTTAAATTTACACAGGGCTCAGCAGTTAAATTGCTAGCAAGCATGTGATGCCAAAGACAACATTGTATAGACAAAGGGTTCA
>NW_024379770.1:0-40531 GCF_016835505.1 Polypterus senegalus
GTAAACGTAATTAGCAATGAACAAGATATGAAATGGGGAATATGAACAAATTAAGATTATACGTAGTGAGCTTATGACAGTTCATGCATGGTTGATTACTGGTTTGTTTCTTACACTGCTGGAAGGATGTCAGTCCATCTATGATCCACAATTGTATTTAAAAAGGTTCAGTAATGGATAGACAGCTGGATTAGCATTTCTGCTTATCCTCTATTAATACTACCTATCCTATTATGTCCTTTGGTGCTTATAATTGTCATACTTCTTAGTTACCTGTATTTCTCACCAATGATTTCACAGCCTCTTTATTTGTTTAAACTCCCTCTCTTCACTCACTTCTGCTCATTTTCAGATCTATACTCTCCACAGCATAATTGGAGATCTATGTTTGCGAGCCCAGGTACATTCTAAGATTTAAACATTTATTTGAGAGTTTAAATTATTCTAGTCCAAAGCCACCGAGATGCCCATAACAACACTATAGAAATACTATACTATATTTGTTCAGGGGCACAGAAAATCTCAGCCTCTTAAGGATGTGGAAAAACTAAAGCCATTGATGAAAAGGCTTATATCAGTTCTCAACTATATACTGTATAGAAGACTCAGACAAAAGAAGAAAAATCATATGGTTCTATTATAATACTAAAAGATGCATGATAAGAAAAGAAATTGGTAAAGGACAGTGGAGTTGAGGAGGATAGTTTGCTGTATTCTGGAAGAGATCAAGGACTTAAGAGAAGATTCTCCTCTTAGCAGGACAATGGGACACATCATGTAATCAAAGGCAAACTGAAGCTGCTTAAATAAAAGAGTCATAAGGAAGGCCTGTCAAGATATAAACATCAACCCAACTGAAAAATATATCATTTATGACATATAAAGTTATAAAATTTAGAAATTTTGCAAACAAAAATGGACAGGACACTACCTGCAAAAGATATTTCTGTCAAATTATTTACTAAAAGTGCTATAGATATGTACTATATTCTTTGAGGCTTTAAAAGATAAAGTTAACGTTGAAACTTTTTTTTTTATTTTTAATGATAGTTGCTTTTTTGGTAATAAAAATAACCCTGAATTGTTTAGGATCATATATTCTTGTTCATCACATTGCATGCTCCAAATTTTAACTTACTGTTTATTTAGTCAGTCAATCAGTTATCTCTATTCAGTGTTCTAGTAAGGATCAATGTATTTCTCTTGTGACAAAAAGCAGAAAGTAGACAGAAAAAGGTTTGGGGATGTCGAACACATATACTGCAAAATGTGAAAAATAAAGAAAACACGGTAGTAGTATAGGGGCTATTATACATCATCAGATTTTGACAGGTGTATGTCCCGCCACCCTGGCATTTCTGGTACCCACCTGCTGCCACCTGGTTAATGGGCATTTCCCCCCGCGCTCTGATCTCTGCCTCTTGTCGGGTGCGCTGTTTGACTGGCATCGGACCTTTTGTCAGTCGTGCGCAAGGAAAATGGTCGGCCGATCTTAGCCTTGATGCTAAAACTGGGGCTGATCATCTTTGTGATCCGAGACGGACCTTTGGGAGCCTGTAAGGTGTCATAAAAGGTAAGTCATTAATGGGCAGACAGACATCCTGCTCCTATTTGCTTGCAGTGCCGGGTGTGTACAGAGAGCTACAGAGAGCGTGATTGACAGACCGACAGACAGACAGATTGAGAGGATGTACAAGAAAACTTTAGAGAATCTATTACACACCCAAGGAACCTGGCAGTACAGCCCAAAACACCCCTTGAGCATCCGTACTTGCCCACCTTGTAAAACCATGCCTTTATAAAGCAAGGCATATTTCAGATACCAAAGTGTTTTAAAACAAGTTTTATTCAATGATTCAAAAGATGTCAAAGTGTCTAAAAACAACAAATTTTATTGAAGCAAAATTCCAAACATAGCAAAATAAGATCTGGTCTTCACTTTGAGTTACAAATTGTTTGCTATACATTAAAATTGTTTAAAGTATGAATAAAAACTGGAGAAACAGCCGTAAAATAATCACACACAAGCTTATTTGTATACATTTGCAATTCACTTGAAAAGAAACAAAAACACAAGAAAATATATACATATAGGAGTATGCAAATGAAAATTCAAAACCAGGTCCAAACCCATCAGGAGTGTAATACACCTAAAATAAAAATGTTTAAGCCAGGCATACTTTATATATTTATATTTCACTAAATTATGCAAGCCTATTTTCTGTTTGGAACAGAGCCGACCACATAAAGCTGGTCTTCACAGGCTGAATCAGTTTTGCGTATGCATCAATGGGTATCTCCCTGCTCAAATTCAGCTATAATATCATCCACATCAATCTTGATAGCTTTACGAAAACAAGGGAGATTGTACATTTTTAACAAAGCACGCACACAGGACACAAGTCTATCTCTTCTAGCCCTTTTGAGCATAAATAAGCTATGTCTATATGCACAATTGGTTTAGTGAACCAAATATTAAAAATGTGTCCATCTGGTATGTATTTTTCTCTTGACATTCCGTAATTTTTTTCCACTAAATGTTCAACAGAGCTAAACACATAAGCCAAATGACTGAGCGACCAATATGGTCATAATGAATTTTTTTTATTAGATATAATATAAGGAGAAAACCTTCTATAGGTTGCATTACGTGTCACGCTGGGCAGGGACCTGGTTTTCCTTGTTCTAGCTGCCAAGTCTTGGTTCCTCTGACAACAGAAAAAAAACACAAACAGTTACCCCGACAGAAAAATATAAGCAAAACAGATCTTGTTTAGCATGGATAATGCAATTTGCTTAGGTTTTGTAAATTAATGTTGGTTTTAAAAAATAACAGTAATGGTGATTAGAGACAAGTTCAAAAGCTGCTGTCCAATCTTGACTTTGTTGCATGGTGCATTTTTTGTATGCAAAGTGTTTACTTCAGCAACAAACTGCTTCAGACAGTTAAGAGTATGAATTTTACTCTGTTTCACAATTTTAATCCACACAAGGTTTAACCCATATAAAACACCATGTGTAAACTTTAAAAACACTCATTGGGAAAAAGAAAAAAAAATGTCAGAAAAAAAAACTTTTGGGAATGGATGAGTGAACAATACACTTACAGTATGACAAACAAGCACAGCTCAGGTTCAAAGAAAACAGAACAATTGTTTCAACGATCAATTACCAGTAGCAAGTAGATTTAGCAGAGATGTCTTGTTACTCAAAATTCAATGATGGAATATAAAATTTATCCTCACTTGTATTAATGTGTTCTCAAAATATGCTTGGGCTGTGTAAATAAAAGGCCAAGACGGGGAAAAGAACTTTCTCTGGGTTTTAGTTTGATCTTTAGACAGGGTCGAGTTCCTAAAAGCACACACAGGCCAGGAAAAAAATTTTATAACACATTGGTACAAAAATTTCTAAGACAGAACAATATTGTACATTTGTCACAAACAGCTTATGTAAAGGCCAGCATAGTAAAACAGTTCAATAGCAACTTAAAATCCAAAATGTGGAAATATTTTACATATGCCAATACTTTTCGGTATATAGATGTCCCATCAGACTTTCTGCAGAGTTATAACCACAGTTTGCACACCAACTTTAAAAAAACAAGACCTGTAGATGTGACTCCTGAAAATGCTCTGGTGTTTGGAAAACAGTCCATGGTGGGGCCCGGGCAAAGAAAATCTACTCCCCCACTTTGAAAAAAAGGTGATCATGTCCGAGTTTCAAAATTAAAAGTGTATTGAAAAGGCTATGAGCAGTCTTTACAGATGAGATATTTATTATCGGGCCCGGTTTTAAAATGGATCAAACCTGTCTATAAACTAAGATTACGAGGATGATGAAATTAAAGGGAGATTTTATGGAAAGAGTTCAAAAATAAACCCCCGATGCTAACCAGGTGTATACCAGATCCAGAAAATTCTAACCACTCCGGCAGGCGGGTAGAAACAAGCATGTGTTGGAAAAACGGCTTGGTTGGGACAAGAAATTTAACAGTTGGGTAAAAGACTTCAGAAGTGAAAGACAAGGAGTTGAGAAACCAAGAAAAAAGTCAGAAATGGATTTTATATAACACTGCTGAGTAATTCATCGCCGAACTTTTCCCAACACGACAGCATCATTAACCCGCTCAGGTAGCCAAGACAATAAAACCCTGCCCTGAGACGGGGAGAGCACTGTGGAACTGACTTACCCAAAATGTTCAATTCCATCACCCAGGAAGCACAATTTACACTAATGAATGAGGAAACAAGAGAGTATGAAGTGACAGACTCAGAGACAGGATGTACCAGAAGGTTTTAGAGAGAGAATCTATTACACACCCAAGGAAACTGGCAGTGCAGCCAAACACACCATGGGCATCCCATTACCTCAGCCACCTTCCAAACCATACAATTTTTATAAAGCAAATCATAAAAAAAAAACACCAAGGTGTCTGAAAACAATAACTTTATTGTATATTTCAAGGGACACAGTTTCACCCTTTTACCTCGTCAACCCCCAACCCATCTGTTATAACATGATACATAAAGGGAAAAGAAAAAAAAGGATATCAAGGTGTCTTAAAACAACGTTATTGAAGCAAAATTCCAAACATTAGCAATTAACACGTATTTCTTTGCTTTCAGAGTTACACACTGTGTGCTATACATTTTATATTTTTAAATGTACGAATAAAGCAGGAGAAACAGCAGGAAAATATTCACTGATACATACAGTATATGATGTGGGGCATCATAAATGTTTATGTTGGTGTAATGCACCCTAGACAATAATGTTTTGTACTGTATGTTGCAAACTTCATTGAAAAGATTTCTTGAGCATTCTGTTCATAAATTTTAAAAGAGACTTTGGTAAATTAAGTATATGAAACTGCTTGGGAAAATTATAAAAAACAAGCTTGTGTGAATGAGATCAGTAAACTCATTTGAAAAGAAACAAAAAACACAATTGTATACAAGTATGAGAACACGACAAATTCAAACCAGGTCCAAACCTATCAGTGAACCAATAATACCCTAAATAAAAGTGTTTAAGTCAGCACATGTTTAATATATTTGTATTTCACCAAATTTTTAACCCTTTATTTTCTCTGTTTGGAACAGAGTCAACCACTAAAAGTTGGCCCTCACAGGCTGAAGCAGTTGTGCATATGCATCAAGGGTATCTCCTGTCAAACACAGACATACATCATCCACCTTTCTCTTGACAGATTTAAAAAAACAGGGAGATTATACATTTTTAGCACAGCACAGACACAGGACACAAATCTAGCCTTTCTACCACTTTGGAGCATAAATAAGCTAGGTCTATAAGCCCAAAGAACTTTTTTAGACAGGCATAGATCCAAATTACCGTTTAGATTTCCTGGTTCATTTTCCCCACCGACTGGTTATCTTCTATAATGATGACACCGGCCTGCTTTAGCGGTATGTTTTGTTGTTGCAGAATCCATGTTTTGCTTTTCTAGTAAAAGAAAACAGATAATGGTGTGTCTCGGGATGGACCAGCAAGCTCCAATGCCACGAGGGACCAGCGAGAACGCCGACTGGCCAAGCACACAGGGACACGGGTAAGCTGGGATCAGTAAGATCCGATGCCGACGGACCAGCGAGGACACTCGACCGTCCAAGCGACACAGGGACTATGGTTAGCGTGAAGCAGTTAAAACCTTGCAAAAGTGGTGGACTCAGCCAACCAACTTAAGCTCGGTCAAAAGAAATGTTAGCTGTAAAACAAGCGTTGGTGTCTCCTTTCTGACTTGGACAGCGGTGGACTCCAGCCGACCTGCTAGGTCTCTGTCATAAGGAGATGGCATACCAGTGCTTGGTTTTACCCAAAGGAGAGACAGAAAATAAAAGGAGAGTGAAAAAAGAAAGAAAGAAAAAAACACAGCACAACTTACCCAATTCTTATTACTGAGGAGCCCGGGCCTTTGGGTCCAAATATCTGTACTTAAATATGCTTTTGGGTGAGGCTTTTACAACGCTGGGGCCAATCAAAACGCTTTTTAAGAAAAGATTTTTAAGATAACCTACCAACATATTTTTAACCAATCAACAAACACATGCCGCATGTTAAGCTAGCCAATGGAATTACACACATGCTGGTTCAAGGTGTGTTGAGTGCATCCAGCGCTTCCCAAATTCAGAACCGACAATCAGGATACACACCAGGCAGCTTGATGTGAATGGTCTCATATGGCTAAAAAGGCAATATGACTGAATGAAAAAATGTGTGAACTGGTCTGTCAATGAAAACGGTGTTAGCATATGAATTTAACAGTAACAGACAAAATCTTTATAATACTGTACATGCAATGGTGGCGCACTCATAGGGCAGCTGCTCTCTAACCCAGGAGATCTGGTTTTGCGATTGGGGACGAGAGCAAAAATAAGACAGGTCTTTTTAAGTGTGTATATAAGTATTATCTATCTATCTATATATCCATCTATCTATCTGTTCATCTATCTATATCATGATTAAAATATGAATGTGTGTTATTCTAACATAGCCCCATAAACAATTGGTAAAAAAAAAAAAATGGAATGCTCTTTCTGTCATTCTTAATAAACACAATTTAATTTATAATGTTTCCTAGAAGTTGGTAGAACACGCTTAGGGCTAATGGTTTTGTAAATAAATAAAAATCTGCAACGCTTTAATATTTATATATAAGTCATGAATGTGTGTACACGTTTAATTAGTCTTTTTATTCCTGGCATGATTAACTTGTACCTTTTAAAGAAGAAAATGTATTATTTTAGTGCATAGCACCCATTTATTAACTAACTAGGATATGTTAAGGAAAACAAGCAGCTTTGTTACTTCTGTGTATTGGTCCGCGGCGCATGCATGAGTTATCGCTTTCTAAATCAGCAGATCGGGATCGCACTAGGGCAGTAAAATGTGACATTGACTCTTAAAATGCGATGTTATTAATGACCTTGCATTACGGTGTGTCATTCTCTTTTATAGACACATAAATGAAAAGGTAAAATTGAATTCTCTTGTTGTTATTCTTAATACGCAAGCAATTTAATTTATGATAGGCCTCGTTGGTGTAAGTCACGCTGGGCAGACGGTCTTGTAAATAAATAAATAAATAAAACCCGTAACGCTGCTAATATTTATGTATATATAGGTCATGATGGTGTGCACGCAGTAATTTGACTTTTATCCCTGGCATGATTAACTTGTGCCTTAAAATAAGAATAAGAAGAAAAAAAAAAACGAACCAGAGCATGGATGCGCAGTGTTGTCCGTGGCGCACCCAGAGCTGTCACTTTCTTAAGCTAGGGGAAATGGGTTCGGTCCGGCAGACAACAAAAGTAAAACATTGACTTTTCAAATGTGTATATGATTATGCATTACTGTATTGTAATGACCCGGCAGTCAGCGCTAACAGCCTGGTGCATTATGGGTATTTCTTTAAAGTTTACTTTTATGTTAATTAAGCAAGGCAGTCGATTTCTTTTGTATTAGAGATGTTATGTGTTTATGTCAAGTTAGTTTGGGTGGGTTTGGTTCATTTGCAGCCCAGTTACAGTATATAAAAGTGTAACAGTTACCATCATGGAGAAAGATGTATTTATGAATAACCTTGGCAATGGCCTTGCAATGTGTTGCTTTGTTTTTGACCCTCTGCTCTATTAAAGAGGTTATAAAGGACAGAGCTGTGTCTTGCTAGATATTCCATCTATGCAATTATTTACAGAGACACTTGGGGTCGCGGTAGTGTATGGGACACCAGTGTTCGCTTCTGCTTAATGAGCTAGGTACATTAAGTTGTATGGCGCTGGCATTCCGCTAGCCATAGCTTGGGAAGTATGCGCAGCAAAGTTCAGCTCCGAGAACTTCAATACTCAACTACCAGTTGTTACAGTATGTTATTCTATTATAGCCAGGTAAACTAAGTGGTCAAATGGAATTCTAGCAGGAGTTTGAAATGAATAATAGATTTTTACTCGCGAAGGCAGAAAGGAAGAGCATGCCAAATTTTAGGGGCCATCACACTGAAAGTTCTGCCACCCATAGTTACTAACCTGTATTTAGCTACGGTGAGTAAATTAGCAGCCAGTGATCTTAAATCCTCACCAGGGTAATCCAAACACGCTTCTAACGGTTCAAAATCCTTATAAATAATTTTTCTTACAAAAGTAACACTCGCCAGGGGGATAACTGGAATCTGTTGCTGCTCTTGAGATGAGGCGAAGTGAGGGTCTTGTTGAACATTCTAGATGTTCCCTATTACATAAAATGAAATGATAAAATTCATTGGAATATACGCTTTCATCGCCTGTCTATAAGTGATAGACTTATATATAAATATTAACGCGTTACCGGATTTTTATTTATTTACAAAACTATTAGCCCTAGCTTGTCTTACCAACTTCTAGGCGTATTATAAATTAAATTGTGTTTATTTATTTATTTATTTTTTTTTTTTTTATTAATTTTATTACAATCCATACAAAGCAATCAAGTTTTTACAAAAGAAAAATTGAGTTAAGAACAGATCGATCCCCACCCTGAGAGAGAGAGCAAGCCAAACGTGTAAAATTTAAGGCTTGTAAACATACCTAAATTAATAAATTCTCTGTGCTTTATGAACTTATTTTAAAATATTACTGATTAGATCCTGCCATGTTTTGAAAAAGGTCTGTACAGATCCTCTAACTGAGTATTTGATTTTTTCCAATTTCAAATAATATAACACATCAGTTTCCCACTGACTTAAAGAGGAGAGTTTGGGTTCTTCCAGTTTATCAGAATAAGTCTGCGCCAACAGTGTAGTGAATGCAATCACAATTTGTTTGTCTTTCTCCACTTTAAACCCTCTGGAAGAACCCCAAACACAGCTGTTAATGGGTTAGGAGGGATTGTGAGTCCAAGGCTGTCTGAGAGGTAATTAAAAATTTTTGTCCAGAATAATGTTAATTTGGTGCAGGCCCAGAACATGTGACCTAGTGAGGCTGGGACTTGGTTGCAACGCTCGAGGTTGGATCATGCCCTGGAAACATTTTGAGAGTTTTAGTCGAGACAGATGTGCTCGATATATAATTTTGAGTTGTATAATTGTATGCTTTTGCATATGGAGCTGAGTGAATTCTCTGCATTGCTACTTTCCACTCCTTTTCTGATATATTAATTGAGAGATCTTTTCCCAGTGTCCTCTTGGATCTTTGAAAGGAAGGGATTGTAAAATGATTTTATATATTGTAGAGATGGAGTCTAACTCCTTGAAATTGAGCAATATTTTTCCAGCATGGATGAGGGTGCAAGATGAGGAAAATCTGGAAGGTTCTGTTTAACAAAGTTCCTGATTTGAAGATAGTGAAAGAAATGTGTAGCTGGAATGTTAAATTTGGAATGTAATTGTTCATAGGATGCAAAGACGTTGTCTATATAAAGATCTCTAAGCAAGTTAATTCCAAATTTTTCCAGATATTAAAACTGCATATGTTTGTGAAGGTTGAAAGAGGTGGTTCTCTTGCAGGTGCCACAGATAGAAGCTTCTCCGTCTTAAAATGCTTTCTACATTGGTTCCAGATTCTAAGTGAGTGGAGCACAATTGGGTTATTAGTGTATTGCCGATAACGTGTTTATTGGAGCGCAGAGCAAGGAATACAAAGAAGTACTGCAGGATTTTACTTCTATTGTGGTCCAAGCCTGTGTATGTTCTTCTATTTGTGTCCAGGTTCTTATCGCCTGTATATTTGCTGCCCAGTAATAAAACTGGAAGTTAGGTAGAGCCATGCCACCTTCTGCCTTTTGTCTTTGTAGGGTCGCTTTGATGCGTGGATGTTTTGAATTCCAAATAAATGAGGTTATTGTTGAATCTAATTGCTTAAAGAATGATTTATTAATGTATATTGGGATGTTTTGAAATAAAAAGGAGCTTAGGAAGAATATTCATCTTAACAGTGTTAATTCTTCCAGCTAGTGTGAGATGAAGGGTTGACCATCTATGCAAGTCTTGTTTAATTTTTTCCATGCAGACGAAATTTTGTTGATAAAGAGCTTTATGTTTACTTGTGATGTTTACCCGAGGTATTTAAACTGTTCTGCAATGATAAAAGGTAGGGTGTCTAATCTAATATTATATGCTTGAGAATTCACTGGAAAGAGTACACTTTTATTCAGATTAATTCTGAGACCAGAGATCTTTTGAAATTCTGTGAGTGCTGCTAAGACTGCAGGCACAGAATTTTCTGGGTCCGATATATACAGTACCATGTCATCTGCATATAATGAGATTTTCTGTTCCAGTCCTTCTCTGCTAATCCCCTTTATCTGATCAGTATTTCGACAATGTATTGCCAGTGGTTCAATGGCAATCGCAAACAGCAGTGGTGACAAGGGCATCCTTGTCTAGTGCCACGCTCTAGTTTAAAGTAGTCTGAGCAAATGTTGTTGATGCAAACTGAAGCTTCTGGGTTAGTATACAGTAATTTAATCCATGCACAAATGTTCGGGCCAAACCCAAACTTCCCCAATGTAGTAAAAGGTATTTCCATTCAATCATGTCGAATGCTTTTTCTGCATCCAATGATAATAATATTTCTGGGGTGTTTGATTTAGTTGGTGAGTATATTACATTAAACAGGCGTCAAGATTTGAAGATAAGTGTCGGCCCCTAATAAATCCAGTGTGGTCTTGTGATATTACCGAGGGGAGCACTTTCTCCATCCTTCTAGCTATGATTTTAGAGAGTATTTTAACGTCATTATTCAGAAGTGAAATTGGTCTGTATGATGCACATTGTAATAAGTCCTTATTTTGTTTTGGAAAGACAGTGATTAGTGCTTGGCGAAAGGTTTGTGGAAGAGATTGGTTATCTCTGGCTTCTGTAAATGTTGCTAATAGGAGGGAGCTAGCTGAGCGGAGAATTTCTTGTAAAACTCTGCAGGGTAGCCATCAGGGCCTGCTGCTTTTCCACCTTGGAGTGACTTTATAGCATCTAGTAATTCTGATAACGCCAGAGGTTTATCAAGTTCCTCCACACTAAAGCATCCATTTGTGGTATCTGTAATGTATCCAGAAATGCATTAGATTGTGTATTGTCTTCTTTAAACTCAGTAGTATATAGGGATTTATAGTAGTCTCTGAAAGTGTGCATTATATTTTTGTGTTCGATGATTTTATCTCCATTGTGTTAGTAATTACCGAGATTGCATGCACTTCTTGCTTGTGAATTTGTTGAGCTAAAAGCTTATTAGCTTTCTCTCCATGTTCATAGTAATGATGTCTGGATTTGTAAATTAGTTGTTCAGTTTCTTTAGTTGTCAAGAGGTTTAATTCTGAATGTAGAGCCTGCCTCCTCCTATGTAGAGTCTCGCTTGGTAGTCTGGCATGTTCTTCATCTATTTTAGTAATTTCGCTTTTTATCTCTGCTACTTTCTTGGCTTGGATTTATTTCTGTGGGAAAGATATGAGATAATCTGTCCTCTTAAGAAGGCCTTAAGAGTTTCACAGAGTATTCCTGCAGAGATCTCGGGGATGTATTTGTCTCTAGAAAGAATTTGATTTGTTTGGATATAAATTCTACAATTCTCGTCAGCTAATAGAAGCGGGTTGAGGCTCATCTGCGGGTGAGTGTATGGGGCTTAGTAATTTTAGCTCCAAGATCATAGGTGCATGGTCAGAAATAACAATAGCATCGTATTTGCAAGATTTAATCTTAGGCAAGAAGTTATTGTCTATAAAGAAGTAATCAATCCTTGAGTAGCAATGATGTACTGGTGAGTAGAAAGAATATGTTCTTGAATTTGGGTTTAAAAACCTCCAGGGATCTGATAAGTTGTGATCAGTTATAAACTTTGTAATTATCTTTGCAGTGTTAGATACTGTTCCCCCTGTGGAGGAAGTCCTATCTAAAAGTGGATTTAAAACACAATTAAAGTCCCCAGCCATTATAACTTTATGAGTGTTCAGATTGGGAATGGATGCAAATAAATTTTGTATAAATTCCTTATCATCAACATTAGGTGCATAAACATTTATCAAAATCATTTTACAGTTAGATAAGTCTCCCATGACCATTACATATCTCCCTTCAGGATCCAATACTACATCTGATGCTACAAATGGTACTGTTCTATGTATGAGAATTCCCACACCTCTAGTTTTCTTTGTAAAACTAGAATGGAACATTTGGCCAGTCCAGTCTTTTTGCAGCCGGAACTGATCCTTGCTTAGTAAGTGGGTTTCCTGTAAAAATACTATTTTAGCATTTAGACCTGTTAGGTGAGAGAGTACTTTCTTTCTCTTTAATTCGTGATTCAGGCCTTTAACATTCCAGCTTACGGTTAACTGTCCCATCATGGAGACACTGATTCTGAGTTTTTGATGTCATTTTATAGTCTTAACTGGAAGTGAGAATAGTTTAGGTCTTAATTTCCTATTTCCCCAAGAGTTGTTGCCATGCAGCTTATTATTACGTTGATAGTTATAATTATAAAGATTTGAGGATAGATTAGGTATAGATCAAGCCTGCTCTCTTTCTCTCCCCTTAACCCCCACCCTCCCTTTTGCCTCCCCAAGTGAGGCTAAAACCCACTTCACATAGTCCCAGTCCTCTGACATACCCAGAGACAGAGCACGTCCAAAGCAAAACAAGCCCCATGCAGCGGCGCTTTAGGGTTAAAAGATAGAGATATCTGTTACCAATATAGTCTTTAAAAGAAAAAAAAAAAAAAAGAATTTTGCACTTAAAATATATATATAGTCTTCAGCAATTTTAGTGCATTAAGATGATACACCCAGATAATAAACCCGGTGATGGTGTTAAAATGTGTCCAGAATAAGCATAACAAGTCTTAATGCAGTAATAGCAATAACAATAAACCAAGGGTATGATATTGAACAGTCTCGTTTAGGGTAAGATAAAATAATTAGAAAAAAAAAAGGATTAATTAAGCACAATAAAACATAAACAGATAGCCCTAGTAATACTAAGTAATAATGAGAATATATTGCTGATAAAAACCCGTATTTTAAAACAAATAGATCAGACAGTAGATTATTAATCCTTGCTATATCATTAACGCCATGACTCACTATTATGTATCAGAATAGTTCCGGGATCAGCTTTCTTAATTCATTTTCTGCTTCTTCCTTGCTAGCGAAGACATAGAATTGACCCTGCCATTCCACTTTCAGTTTTGCCGGATACAAGAGGCTGTATTTGACGCTGGCTTGTAACCGCTGTTTAATGTTATAGAAGGCTGCGCGTTTAGTAGCTGTTGCTGGAGAGAAGTCAGGAAGATACGAATGTGGTTATTTTCATATATAATATCTTCCTTTTTCTGAGGAGTGCCATCACCTCTAGCTTAAATGATAATCGTTCAAAACGAACTATAAAAGATCTTGGTCGGGTCTAACGGTGTTTGATCAGCGCACGCTGTAAGCCGCTGCTATCTCAGATTCTGCTTTAAAGTCCTCCCGATTATTTTAGAAAAAGTTCAGCTGCAATTTCACAGGGTTTGAACTTTCTCGATTCTCAGGCAGACCTTCAATTCTGACATTATACCTTCTACTCCCATCTTCCAAAGCAGCCAGTCTGTCTCCGAGTTTTTTGCATTCGAGCTGACATTAACTGCTTTTTCCTCGGCACTGGCAGCTGCCTTTTCGGCCATTTCAATCCGATCGTGAATGTCTCCTTGAGATCCTCCAATTGATCAGTAAGCTGCTCAGTTTGACCTGAATGCGCTCTTCAATTTTACCCAGCACCTGTCACTCAAGTTGCACCTCTTGACGCAGCCTTTCCATCTCCTGTTTCAAATCCTGTTTCAGTCTCTCAAGTGCCTTTGCCGCTGCTTTCTCATTAGCCTTCTCGCTTTTCTTTATATCTTGCGTGAGCTCAGCGAGCAGCACCTTCAGTTCAGATAGTTCAATTGTGCTTTTTTGTACCGAAGATGAAGCAGCAGGCTCTGCTGAAGCCGGTGTCCCTGCTGCTCCCGCTCTGAAGCTGCGTAATTGAAGCCGCTGGACTTCAAGGCCCTTTCCAGCTTCAGGTGATCTTCTCCGATCGACGAGCTATCCAGATCTGCACTCACAATTGCACCCTCGCTCCCCTTTTCGCTCTCAGCCGGCGACGATGTAGCGGACCGTGGTCCCGAGGAGTCTGTACTTTCGCCCATCTGATCCAGGTCTGTCTCTGAGAGGCCGTATCTCGAGCTAGGGCTTGCTGATCGTAGCTTGGATGTAGCTTTAGTCTTGATTCTTTCGACCCCTTCTTGTTGGCCATGTTTATATGTGCTTACATATACTGTAGCAGTCCCTCTCAGGTTGAATAAATACAAGATATCTCAGGATAATAAGCAAATAATATGAAGAATAACACCGCTGCTAGCGGAGCTCCACTTTAGACGTCCATCTCTCGCAACGGACGAGACCAAGTACCAAAAAATTGTGTTTATTAAGAATGACAAGAAGAGCATGCCTGGTGTGTATCCTGATTGGCAGTTCTGAATTTGGGAAGCGATGGATGCACTCAGCACAGCCCGAACCAGCATGGTGTAATTCCATTGGCTAGCTTAACATGTGGCATGTGTTTGTTGATTGGTTAAAAATATGTTGGCGGGTTATCTTAAAAAATCTTTTCTTAAAACGTTTTGATTGGCCCCAGCGTGGTAAAGCCTCACCCAAAAGCATATTTAAGTACAGATATTTGGACCCAAAGGCCCGGGCTCCTCAATAATAAGAATTGGGTAAGTTGTGCTGTGTTTTTCTTTCTTTCTTTTCCTCTCCTTTTATTTTCTGTCTCTCCTTTGGGTAAAACCAAGCACCGGTAGCCATCTCCTTATGACAGGGACCTAGCAGGTCGGCTGAGTCCACCGCTGTCCAAGTCAGAAAGGAGACACCAACGCTTGTTTTACAGCTAACATTTCTTTTGACCGAGCTGAAGTTGGTTGGCTGAGTCCACCACTTTTGCAAGGTTTTAACTGGCTACGCTAACCATAGTCCCTGTGTCGCTTGGACAGTCGAAAGTGTCCTCGCTGGTCCGTCGCGGCATCGGATCTTGCTGATCCCAGCTTACCCGTGTCCCTGTGTCGCTTGGCCAGTTGAGCGTTCACGCTGGTCCCTCGCAGCATTGGAGCTTGCTGGTCCATCCCCGAGACACACCATTATCTGTTTTCTTTTACTAGAAAGAAGCAAAACATGGATTCTGCAACAACAAAACATACCGCTAAAGCAGAGACCGGTGTCATCATTATAGAAGATAACCAGTCGGTAGAACATGAACCAGAGAAATCTAAACAGGTAATTTGGATCTATGCCTGTCTAAAAACGTTCTTGGGCTTATAGACCTAGCTTATTTATGCTCCAAAGGGGTAGAAAGGCTAGATTTGTGTCCTGTGTCTGTGCTGTGCTAAAAATGTATAATCTCCCCTGTTTTCTTAAATCTGTCAAGAGAAAGGTGGATGATGTTATGTCTGTGTTTGAGCAGGGAGATACCCATTGATGCATATGCACAACTGCTTCAGCCTGTGAGGACCAGCTTTTAGTGGTTGACTCTGTTCCAAACAGAGAAAATAGGCTTGCATAATTTGGTGAAATACAAATATATTAAACATGTGCTGACTTAAACACTTTTATTTAGGGGTATTATTGGTTCACTGATAGGTTTGGACCTGGTTTGCAATTTGATCGTGTTCTCATACTTGTATACAATTGTGTTTTTGTTTCTTTTCAAATGGGTTACTGATCTCATTCACACAAGCTTGTTTGTATAATTTTCCTAAGCAGTTTCATACTGTAATTTACCCAAAGTCTCTTTTGACAAATTTATGAACAGAATGCTCAAGAAATCTTTTCAATGAAGTTTGCAACATACAGTACAAAACATTATTGTCTAGGAGTGCATTACACCAACATAAACATTTATGATGCCCACATCATATACTGTATGTATCAGTGAATATTTTCCTGCTGTTTCTCCTGCTTTATTCATACATTTAAAAAATATATAATGTATAGCACACAGTGTGTAACTCTGAAAGCAAAGACTACGTGTTAATTGCTATGTTTGGAATTTTGCTTCAATAAACTTGTTGTTTTAAGACACCTTGATATCCTTTTTTTTTTCTCTCCCTTTATGTATCATGTTATAACAGATGGGTTGGGTTAGATCATGAGGTAAAGGATGCAAACTGTGTGTCCTTGAAATATACAATAAAGTTATTGTTTTTCAGACACCTTGGTGTTTGTTTTATGATTTGCTTTATAAAGTGTATGGTTTGGAAGGTGGCTGAGGTAATGGGATGCCCATGGTGTGTTTGGGCTGCACTGCCAGTTTCCTTGGGTGTGTAATAGATTCTCTCTCTAAAACCTTCTGGTACATCCTGTCTCTGGGTCTGTCACTTCATACTCTCTTGTTTCCTCATTCATTAGTGTAAATTGTGCTTCCTGGGTGATGGAATTGAACATTTTTGGGTAAGTCAGTTCCACCAGTGCTACTTCCCAGTCTCAGGGCAGTTCTATTGTCTTGGCTACCTGAACGGTTAATGATGCTGTCGTGTTGGGAAAAGTTCTGGCCGATGAATTACTCAGCAGTGTTATATAAAATCCATTTCTGACTTTTTTTTCTTGGTTTCTCAACTCCTTGTCTTTCACTTCTGAAGTCTTGACCCAACTGTTAAATTTCTTGTCCCAACCAAGCCGTTTTACCAACACATGCTTGTTTCTACCACGCCTGCCCGTGAGTGGTTAGAATTTTCTGGATGCGGTATACACCTGGTTAGCATCGGGGTTTATTTTTGTAACTCTTCTGCATAAAATCTCCCTTGAATTTCATCATCTGCGTAATCTTAGTTTATAGACAGGTTTGATCCATTTTAAAACCGTCCACGATAATAAATATCTCATCTGTAAAAGACTGCTCATAGCCTTTTCCAATACACTTTTTAATTTTGAAACTCGGACATGATCACCTATTTTCAAAGTGCACGGAGTAGATTTTCTTTGCCCGGCCCTACCATAGACTGTTTTCCAAACACTCAGAGCATTTTCAGGAGTCACATCTACAGGTCTTGTTTTAATCGCGTGTGCAAACTGTGGTTATAACTCTGCAGAAAGTCTGATGGGACATCTATATACCGAAAAGTATTGGCATATGTAAAATATTTCCACATTTTGGATTTTAAGTTGCTATTGAACTGTTTTACTATGCTGGCCTTTACATCGCTGTTTGTGACAAATGTACAATATTGTTCTGTCTTAGAAGTTTTTGTACCAATGTGTTATAAAATTTTTTGCCTTGGCCTGTGTGTAGCTTTTTAGGAACTCGACCCTGTCTAAAGATCAAACTAAAACCCAGAGAAAGTTCTTTCCTGTCTTGGCCTTTTATTTACACAGCCCAAGCATATTTTGAGAGCACATTAATACAAGTGAGGATAAATTTTATATCCATCATTGAATTTTGAGTAACAAGACATCTCTGCTAAATCTACTTGCTACTGGTAATTGATCGCTGAAACAATTGTTCTGTTTCTCTTGAACCTGAGCTGTGCTTGTTTGTGCATACTGTAAGTGTATTGTTCACTCATCCATTCCAACACGTTTTTGCTTGACATTTCTTTTCTTTTTTCCCAATAGAGTGTTTTTTAAAGATTAATACACATGGTGTTTTATATGGTTAAAGCCTTGTGTGGATTAAGAATTGTGAAACAGAGTAAAATTCATACTCTTAACTGTCTGAAGCAGTTTGTTGCTGAAGTAAACACTTTCGGCTTATACAAAAGATGCACCATGCAACAAAGTCCAAGATTCGACAGCAGCTTTTGAACTTGTCTCTAATCACCATTACTGTTATTTTTTTAAAACCAACATTAATTTACAAAAACCTAAGCAAATTGCATTATCCATGCTAAACAAGATCTGTTTGCGTTATATTTTCTGTCGGCTAACTGTTTGTGTTTTGTTTCTGTTGTCAGAGGAACCAAGACTTGGCAGCTAGAACAAGGAAAACCAGGTCCCTGCCCAGCGTGACACGTAATGCAACCTATAGAAGGTTTTCTCCTTATATTATATCTAATAAAAAAGATTCATTATGACCATATTGGTCGCTCAGTCATTTGGGCTTATGTGTTTAGCTCTGTTGAACATTTAGTGGAAAAATGTACGGAATGTCAAGAGAAAAAATACATACCAGATGGACACATTTTGTAATATTTGGTTCACTAAACCAATTATTGCATATAGACATAGCTTATTTATGCTCAAAAGGGCTAGAAGAGATAGACTTGTGTCCTGTGTGTGCTTTGTTAAAAATGTATAATCTCCCTTGTTTTCATAAAGCTATCAAGAATGATGTGGATGATATTATAGCTGAATTTGAGCAGGAGAGATACCCACTGATGCATACGCAAAACTGATTCAGCCTGTGAAGACCAGCTTTATGTGATCGGCTCTGTTCCAAACAGAGAAAATAGGCTTGCATAATTTAGTGAAATATAAATATATAAAGTATGCGCTGGCTTAAACATTTTTATTTTAGGTGTATTACCGACTCCCTGATGGGTTTGGACCTGGTTTTGAATTTTCATTTACATACTCCTATATGTATACATTTTCTTGTGTTTTTGTTTCTTTTCAAGTGAATTGCAAATGTATACAAATAAGCTTGTGTGATTATTTTACGGCTGTTTCTCCAGTTTTTATTCATACTTTAAACAATTTTAATGTATAGCAAACAATTTGTAACTCAAAGTGAAGACCAGATCTTATTTTGCTATGTTTGGAATTTTGCTTCAATAAAATTTGTTGTTTTTAAGACACTTTGACATCTTTTTTTGAATCATTGAATAAAACGTTGTTTTAAAACACTTTTGGTATCTGAAATATGCCTTGCTTTATAAAGGGCATGGTTTTACAGGGTGGGCAAGGTAACGGGATGCTCAAGGGGTGTTTTGGGCTGTACTGCCAGGTTCCTTGGGTGTGTAATAGATTCTCTAAAGTTTTCTTGTACATCCTCTCAATCTGTCTGTCTGTCGGTCTGTCAATCACGCTCTCTGTACTCTCTGTACACACCCCGGGCACTGCAAGCAAATAGGAGCAGGATGTCTGCTCTGACATACTCAATGTATTAAAAAAATACTTTTTCCTTTCAGACTGGTAGAGTTGTACATTTAAGTAATGCGATCACTACAAAATGGCAATACTCAACTTCAGCACACTTTAGTCCCAAATACCTGAACTCATACACCAGGCAGCATCGGCTAGTGGTGATAGGCAAACTCCAACCTCCCCTTAACCTTTAATAAAACACTCCCATTACCAAAATATATAACCCAACATTAAACACAAGAACTATTTTAAAATATAGCATCAATTAAATCATAAATAACTGTTTCATTTTAGCTGCAGCATCGCAGATCCTCCTGGGAAGTCAGTGCCATCCGTCACTACATCGCCCCCACCCAAGGGGGTTCAGTCATTCTTGTCACCTCTGCAGTCCACAATAAAATCCCGATGCCAGCGTGGAGGACGTCTTAGTCACTGAGGTTTACAGGAAGGCTCTGCAGGTGGGACTGTTGGCTCTGGTGTTGCCAAGTGGATTAGTAGGATTTCAGGGACTTCTGGTGTCCTTCTGGGTTTGAAAGGTGCCAGCTGATCCTGATGGAGCACCATTAGCTTGTTCCTTTCGGGCATCCTGACCCTATACACTACTTCAAAGAGTCTCTCCAGGTCCATTCCTGGTCCTTCACAGTGGCTGGCAAGTTTTGGGCACAATCCCTTTTTGCAACGGGGGTTAAACATCCACACCTGGTCTCCAGGAGCAAAAGGTTGCCCTAGACATCGGTGGTCATAAGCTGTTTTATGGGGGACCCAGCTTGAGTCTGGTGGCTACTAGCAAATATGTGGGCTGTCTCCATCTGGACCTGGAGCCAGGTCAGATACTCCAGACCAGGTGCACCAGGAATCTCTTCTTAGGGATGCCCCACTAAGACGAGGTTAACTGGAGTACGGAGCTCACAACCAAACATCAGGGCTGCTGGGGTGCATCTGGTCTAGTGGTAAGCCCATAAAAAAAAATGAGTGGTAGATGTTGGTCCCAGTCCCATTGATGGATAGACGTAAGCATAACCAGTTGGATGGTTAAAGTTTGGTGGAAACCACCAACCTATCACTTTGGGAATGTAGGTGATTAGTTCTGGTCTTGTGCACTCCCATTAGCAAGCAGACCTCTTTGAATAGTTGAGCTTCAAAATTTCTCCCCTGATAACTATGGAGTTCTTCCGTACCCCAAACTGGCAAAACATTTTGGCTACCAGCTTTTCAGCTGTCGTGGTGGCACTCTGGTCAGGAAGCAGAAAAGTCTCCTGACATTTGGTGAAGTAATACATGGTAACAAGCACATAGCGGTTTCCATCCTCAGTGCATGGGAAAAGGCCAAGGATATCTACACCTACTCTTTCCATAGGTGCCCCTACCTAGTATTGTTGCAAAGAGGTGCGGGAGCGATCTGTAGGCCCCTTGTAGGCAGTGCAGATGGTGCAAGTCCCCACATACAGCTCAAAGTCCTTCCGGCAGCCAATCCAGTAAAACTTTCCATGTAGCTGCTGCAGAGTCTTAGCCACTCCGAAATGTGCTGCACCCACCAGGCCATGGACTGCCTGGAGAGCATTCTTTTGGAGTGCTGGAGGAACCACGGGCTGCCAGAGCCTTGCTCCCCGGGAAGGCTCCATCCATTTGCGATATAAGATGTTGTGGAATGCAAGGCTGTTAAGCTGAGACTTGTAGGCCTTTTTGCTGTGGTACTCATCTGTGACAGTTCTCCGTGATCTGGGGTACTTCCAGACTCAACCCACTGTCGAATCTTTGAAAGCACTTTGAAAGTGTGCACTGACTACTTCAGATGGGTCCAGTGCTACCAGAGTGGCTCCTTCGTCAAGTTGGTGACAAGATGCAGTGGTCAAAAGTGGTTCATCTCCTTCCAGCCATGAGCAGTGGTGGCAGTCAGTTGCTGCAACAAGGGCATGGCGTAGACAGATTGTCGGCATTGGCATGCTGACTTGTCGCTCTGTGCTGTGTTTGAAAATCAAACCCTTGGATCTTCTTAAGCCACCTAGCCATTTGGCCCTCAAGTTCCTTGAAACTTAGCAGCCAGGTTAGAGAAACATGGCCAGAAGTAAGGTCGGAATTTTTTTAAGGCATTGATGACTGCCAGAAGCTCCCTTCTGGTGACACAATAGTTGCATTCAGGTGCAGACAATGCTCGGCTGTAGTAGGCTACGCCCCGCTCACCCTCAGGTCTGGCCTGTGATAACACCACACCAATTCCAACATTACTGGCATCCGTGTCCACAATGAAGGGTTTCTTGAGATTTGGGTAGGCCAGGACTGGAGCACTCACAAGAGCTTCTTTCAGTGCCTCAAAGGCAACATTGCACTCATCGTCCCCAGTGGAAGGGTTGGTTTTATGAGTCAAACATTGCAGGGGTCTTCAATGGTAGCAAAGCCTCGAACAAAACGGTGGTGGTATGAAACAATTCCCAGGAAGCTTTTCACATCATTGATGTTACAGGGAACTGGCCAGTCTTGAACAGCAGAGACGCAGGATCAGTGGCTACTCCATTGGGCCCTAAAATGTGGCCAAGGAACTGAACCTTCTGTTGGAGCAAATGACAACTTTTAGGGTGTAGATGCAAGCCAGCCTTTCAAATGGCCAAGAATACCTCTCAGATTCCGGATTGCTCCCTCAAATGTTGGGGATTGAACAAGAAGGTCATCCAGGCAGACAATGCACTTGTTTGAAGGAATGCCAGCAGGGACCCTCTCCATTAGGCACTCAAAGGTGGAGGAGGCATTGCACAAGCCAAATGGAATTACTTTGAATTGCCACAGACCATCCCCCAAGGAGAAGGCTGTTTTGAGCCTAGACTCTGGTGACAGTTCCACCTGCCAGTACCCACTTCTCATGTCCATTGAGCAGAACCATTGGGAACCGGCATTGTGATCAAGTGCATTGTTATTGCGTGGAAATGGGTAGGTGTCCTTCCTGGTCACATTATTAAGCTGCCTGTAGTCCACACAGAAGCGCCAACTGACAACTTTTTTCCGGGCTAATACAACTGGTGCTGCCCATGGACTGTCAGATGGTTCAATGATGCCAGCCTCCACCATTTCTTGTAGTGTTTGAGCTGCTGCTTTACGTTTGGCATAAGGCAGGCCATATGGGCTGAGCTTGATTGGTGCCACATCACTTGTGTCAATCATGTGCTGTACCAAGTTGGTGCTAAAGAGGGGACAGGCTTTGTCCCCTTCAGAGAAGGTGTCACCGAATTCCTGGAGGAGCTCATCAACTAGTAGCTGTTGACAAATCTCCAGCCCAGCTTTGCTGCGACTATGGAGTTCTTTCAATGGTAGGATGGAGGCCAGGACAGGTGCTGTTTCCCAATAACACGGTGGCCTGTAGCTGGCAGGCACCTTCCAGTGTTGGCTTTAACTGCTCAGTTGGCAGCACTACAGCTGGCTGCCGTCGACTGGCATCTGAAGCTGATGGTGGAGATTGGCAGGCTGGCAATGTGCTCAATGTCTGCCGACGATGATCCGAACTTGAGGCTGGTGCCCCAAGCCATCAATGTGGAGTGGCAGGCTGCAAGCATTTCATCTGAGTGGTGGCTGTGAACAGTGCCAGGGGCAGTTGGCGGTGACTACAGAGTTAAGAGGGTTTTATCAACTTGCTGTATTCCATGCCACTGCTCGGTATAATGGCCTTTTAGAATCAACTCTTCTTTACAGACATTTAAGCAAGCTTCTATTGCAATAAGAAAGTCAATCCTAGTATGCATTCGTCTTGAATGTCCGCTAGCCAAAACTCGTGCTCTACTCTATTCCCCTGCCACCATAAAGCCAGGACTCGCCTCCCTCTCATTTCTGTTGGCCTACACCCACCAGGCTGACTGCATTCTGTGTGAAGCAGTACACCTGGACGCACAAGAAAAATGGTTAAGCCCGTGTCCAACGGCATTTTTTACCTTTCGGGTAATATGGAAGATAGAGTCCTAGTGCATCTCTGAGGTGCCCCACTTCCTGTATAGTGAGGAGACTAACTGATGGAGATGCATGCCCCCTCATTACAGTGCTTGTTTCTGTGGTATTCCTGCAGTCACAGTGCTTACCGCTCTTCTTGCACAGCAACGCCATCTGGTAGTCTTTTTCACATTGGGCACTGCCGTTTGAACAGAGGTTTCTGGTGTGTACAGCCCTTCCTCGACTGCACTCTCCTCACACTGCAATGTAGCATCAACTTGATGTAGCTCTCTTGCTCGTTCTTAGAATGTTCTCCACACACTCAGCTTTGGAGACAGCATGGAATAGTGATGGGCACTAACAGGTTCTAACACTGTTTCAAGCTTTCAGGTTTGATTCAAATGCGCCACGTGGATTTTGAGGCATGTAGCGTAATGACGCCATTGATACCTGCGCAGTCAGCAGCCGATTTGGTCAGTCACTCATCTGCTGAACTTCTTTGGCTCAAAGCGAAAAGCAGTTGTCCCTGCTGCATCGAGCAAGGTGTTCTGACATGAGTTCAAATTCTATTTGGGGCTAGCGTGTGATCCTTGCCTAAAGTTAAAATAAGGATTTTGTTAAAAACAGTTATGTAGTACTTGTCTGTCAGTTAACAAATATATTTTGGAGACATTATTAAGTCCTTATTAAGACATTAGGAATTGTGTCCTCCTAGAATATGTAAACAAATTGATGAGCATATTTTGCATAAGGTAGCACGCACCGTATATCTTCTAGTAGTGGCCGGCTTCTTATTGACACCCATTTGCAATAAACGCCCCGTTTGAAGAGATGTCGCAAACAAATAGACACCGGTCTCCAATAGTAGCCGGTCTCCTTTAAGCACCGGTCTGTAGTAAATGGCGATCTCCAATGACCCATCGCCTTTTCCGCACGCTAATCCTCTTTTCGCATAACCTGGGCTACCGCCATCCTGCAGTGAATCATACGGTAAGTACCTTTTGTGTCAAAATGTTTTGTTGTCGGATGCTATCGAGGAAGGGAGAAAGTCAAACGAAATTTCTTTGTGTACATTTTGCCCTTTCGCTCCATCGCCAATCATAACCCCACAGTGAGGACAGAGGTGGGTGGAAGGGATGGGAAGAACATGAAAATGCCATCTTCGACACGTTAATCCTCTCCTTTGACCAGGGAAGGAGGGGCTGTATTGTGACAGTTTATGATCACGTGAAAAACTCTGCACCCTCTTTCTCAGTGACCTGTTAACCTTTACCTCCACTGACACTTTTGCCTTCGGAAGGGTCGTGTGGGTGTCTGTTCGTGCCACTGTGTTCTTCTGGGCCCGTGTTTGTAGTGTGAGCGATGGGAAGGAAATGGTCATTTGATTTAACATTCAAACTCAGTGCGGTAACATGCGCAAAAGAACATTCCGGCGAAGAAACTGCACAACATTTTGGGGTGGATCCAAAACGTATTCAAGAATTGCGCAAGCAGATGACTGATATTGAGAAAACGGTGGCAGAAAAAGGTGCCGGAAGTAAACGATTGCCTGGTGGAGGAGCTAAGAAAGTGAGTGAAGAATTAGATGAACTGGTGTTAACATGGTTTATTGAACAAAGACTGGAAGGTGCACATGTCTCAAGGAAAATGGTCTGCACGAAAGCGAAGAGGATTTTTGATACAGAGATTGATGATGCTTCAAAAGGAAAAGAAACGTTCGTAGCCAGTGCTGGCTGGCTTGACATATTTATGAAATGCCATCATTTATCGCTTCATCAGAAGATATCGCTGGCACAGAAGGATCCAGAACAAGTTATTGAAAAGCATGTCTCTTTTGTGATATGGGTTGCCAATCAGCAAACTGCAGATGGAGTTAGGAACGGCGAAATCATTAGAATGGACGATACATCTGCTTGGTTCGACATGCCTGGTTCTATAGGCAATAGGAGTGTTACATTAAAAACTTCTGGTAACGAGAAATCTAATTTCACTGTCACATTGGCAGCGAAAGCAGATGGCACAAAATTGAAGCTGTTTATTGTATTTCAGGGCGCAAACAGAGAAGTGGCAAGACTACAGGATGTCCAAGAAGCTGTGGTAGTGACCTCAACAAACGGATGGATGAATCAAGAATTAACAATAATGTGGTTGCAGAAAATTTGCGGTGTTTTCTGTTTCCGGAAGAGACTTCTTGTCTGGGATGCTTACCGCTGTCACAGCAGTAAGGAAACGAAACAATAAATGAAGAAATATAAAATGTCAACAGCAGTTATCCCTGGTGGTTGCACCAAGTATGTCCAACCTGCTGATGTTGTTTGGAACAAGCCCCTCAAAGACAAGCTTCGAGAGTTGTATGATAATTGGATGGCAGGGGAAGAAGATAAGGGGTTTACAGCTGGTGGAAATTTGAAAGCCTGGCACTACGTTTGTTAGTAACGTGGATAATATCAGCTTGGTAAGAAATCACCCCAGAAATGATAAGAAAATCCTTCAAGGATTGTGGAATCATCAATGCATGCGATGGATCTTAGGACGATCTTATCCACTGCTTTATGAGGGCCAGTCATGCCATGCTGGGAGTGCGAAACTGATTACTGTGTGACAACAAGCAATAGTTGCACCTGTATTGCCATCACAAGAAGAGGAAGATGAAGAAGAACTCGCAAATAATGAAGCAATCATTACCGATTCAGACGATGAGTAGATGGTAAGTACTGTACTTTATTGTATCTTATCCAATCTCATGTTGTAATGTATACATATATGCGTGGGTTTGGAGCTTATTGCATTTCCTTACGTTCCGCAGGGGACTGGTCGGGCTGATGAGTGCTTTCATGCAAAATTCGAACTGGTGCAGGCCAGAGCTGGTGGCATCATTAGCAAGAAAGTTAAGTAGACGTCTACCGTACCTGTTTTTCATGCTTACGGTAATACCGTATACTGCTTTAATAATACCGTACTGCTATACTGATAATTTCATTAAATCCTGAAATGTTCATCTGGTGTAGTTGCCTACATTTTGTGGCTGTAAATAAAGTACCATACTGTATTTTACTGCAAAATGAACTCTGTTTACCCATCACCATTCCGCTCATGAGGCTTAATAATAGCCAGTCTCCAACAACCGGTCTCTTTTAAATGCTGGGCTGTCCGAATAATTTTTTGAATAAATGCCGGGGCTACTATTAGAAGATATACGGTATTATTACAATACAAAATCTATTGTACCCCATGTCGATCATATCAGAGAGGCTAAGAAACGCTTCACTAAAGCCGACGTGGTCTTTATACCAGTATATGCGCAAGACACTCCTCATTAAACGTTTCTACTTCAGTGATTCCCAGATCTGTAGCTGATTTGTATTATTGATTTCCAAAAAGCAATGTGAGTAAAAGCGTGTGCTGCATAACTAATTACAACTGTCTTTAAAACAGAATCAACGCCATCAACAGCATCTTCTGCAATTTAGGGAAAGCCTCGGGATTTCTGCGTTAATGAGACAAAAATGTTGAAAAGAAACTTTGCAAATTCATCCTGAGGTGGACATAAATATTACTGAAGTACTGACAAGAATGTACAGCTGGTTAAGCACATCTGGAGCTAAATTTTCAGAAAAGCACATGACTTTGTCAGCAACATCCTTTCCTTATGAATGCATCTTATCAGAGGCTGCAGTGGGGGTTAAATAAGTAGTCTTCTGAAGTGCAGCACAACAGAGTAAATCATTGATGTAAACAGAAATATTGAAAGACTAAGCTTTTGTCCTTTCTGTATTCTTAAACCATCTTCCAGTTACACAATACCCCACAGTCACTGACACATATAATGTTCCATGCTCCTTACCTGTCTTGTTACCCAAAGCATCAACACTCAGCTTCATTCAAGGCTTTACCGTCCGTCCTTTCATACACATGAAATAAGACACGCATTCCTTCCTCATACTTGTTCAATAATAATAATAATAGTAAACTGGCAGTAATGAGAAAAAGCACAAGATGGGAATATCCATGAGAAGAGCCTGGGCATCAGTGTGAGGAGGTGTCTTGTCTCCCATTATGTGAGCTTGTCTGCTGCCCGTCAGTTCCACTGGCACGCATTATACTGGGGGGAAATGAAATGGAGAATACTGACAATGTACACCTTCAGAAGTGGAATAAATTGATTGTATACTGAAGCATACCATTGGCAAACGTAAAAATACAAAGTAGAACATTTCAGATAAACGATGAGTTTTGTTAATCATAAACAATGCAACCTAACTATTATATATGTTGTTACTTTTTTATTTATTCTCACCAAACGTAACATATCCATCCATCCTCTTATGCTTATCCGAGGTCAGGTCACGGGGGCAACAGCTTGAGCAGAGATGCCCAGACTTTCCTCTCCCCGGCCACTTCTTCTAGCTCTTCCGGGGGAATCCTGAGGCATTCTCAGGCCATCCGGGAGACATAGTTCCTCCAGCGTGTCCTGGGTTCTCCCCGGGGCCTCCTCCCGGTTGTACGTGCCCGGAACACCTCACCAGGGAGGCGTCCAGGAGGCATCCTGATCAGATGCCTGAGCCACCTCGTCTGACTCCTCTCAATGCTCTACTCTGAGCCCCTCCCAGATGACTGAGCTTCTCACCTTATCTTTAAGGGAAAGTCCAGACACCCTGTGGAGGAAACTCATTTTAGCCGCTTGTATTCGTGATCTCATTCTTTTGGTCACTACCCATAGCTCATGACCATAGGTGAGGGTAGGAACGTAGATCGACTGGTAAATTGAGAGCTTTGCCTTTCAGCTCAGCTCCTTTTTCACCACAACAGACCAATGCAAAGCCTGCATCATTGCGGATGCTGTATCGATCAGCCTGTCGATCTCACGCTCAATTCTTCCCTCACTCGTGAACAAGACCCTGAGATACTTGAACTCCTCCACTTGGGGCAGGATCTCGCTCCCAACCCTGAGAGGGCACTCCACCCTTTTCCGGTTGAGTACCATGGTCTAGGATTTGGAGGTGCTGATTCCCATCCCAGCCGCTTCACACTCCTGTGAACCGATTCAGAGAGAGCTGAAGTTCACGGCCTGATGAAGCAAACAGGACAACATCATCTGCAAAGAAATACATTGTCAAAATATATTAATAAGCAAATTGAGACACATTGGCCATTAGGAAATATAAAAAGCATGTGCGCTGTCATTTAGGACCGGATGCGTTGTTAATGTAACACACTCTACTGACATAATGTCAGGAAAAAAAAAGAAACAGCACAGTCCATGCAAACTCATATCCTCCTTGATTTTTGATCTTAATGATTTATTGTCAATATCAAATAAATAAAGTCATTTTAAGAAGATGACAAGTCTGCTATAGTCAGTTCAATTAACCCTCCTTTTAAAAAGTTTACATATACAGAATATAAAACATAATCTCAATAATGCGGGACTTGCGAGTAGTAACGAACAATATACAGTATGACACTGAGAAATTATAATTCATAACGGAAACAAGTAAAAACTATGACTTCCTAAAATAGACACTGTAAATGTTGGTATTTCAATAAATAATTTAGGAGGCTTGTGTGTGCATTTCAATATCAATTTAAGAACTAAGTAGGCCACCTGTTGTAGCTCAAGCAGCACTTAACAGTAAATAGTCTAAGAACTAAATATAAGTGAATGAAACGAAGAGGCTGCACTGCTTCAATAAAGGCCCACACTGTCATTCTGCATGTATAGAAGGCGCTGATTGGCTGAAACTGTTTATAGCAAATTGTCCCAAGTTAGAAGTGCCATATAGCGATCAGAAACGAAAAGACACATTTAAGCATGCTGGACAGTAGTTTGTTTTTCTACAATACAAATTCAGTACAACACCAGGGTCTCCAAACATACAAATATGAAGCATAATATGTTTTACAGTAAAGTTCTTTACATACACTGTAGCTGTCTAAAGAAATCTCACAGTCCAAAAGTTCGTTTTGAAAATATTTAGTGAAAGTTAAAAGCAAATAATCCACACAAGAATAAAAGAAAAATAGTTACACACGTAGAATAAAAGGCAAAAAAAAAGGAAAAATGTATCTTGTCTTAAACTTAGCTTTTCTTGAGAAACTTTAGTTATTTCTGTACTTAAAAGTTCTTTACTTTTCATTCTCTACTTAAAGGTTCTTAAATTCTTATATACTTAAAGATTCTTAGCTTCGTCTTCTGTATGCTTTAAGCATATGGCACAGCACATGAATTAAGTGCTATTTTCTTACATATTTACTTCACACACTCAAAAGGCCCGTAAGCCGATTGGCACATAGATATGTGCCCAGGCACAGTTTAAAACCATATGCCTTCCATCCTTTACTCAAGGCAAAGCTGTCACTAACTGAAGATTATTGTTTTAGTCAAAGCTGTTAGAAATGGCACGAAAATACCAACACAATTCTATTCACGGGAGTTATAGGAACCACCCATATTTTATGCATTATCATCTAGTAAAATATTCATCAATCTTATAGAACTAGGAAAATGTCTCTTACATCCACAATATAATTAGGGGCGTGTGTCCCCTGGCCGACTACGGCAGCCCAACCTTCGCTCGTTATCTGTCCAAGGTGGGATTTTTTGTTAAATGGAGGAAATTGAAAAAAAAAACATCTCATAAGAGGAGGATCAATGATGCGAACCTCTGGTGTTTTTCCTGAGAGACAGTTGCAATACCGTTGAGCCACCCAATCGGCGTAATTAACGAGCTCTGCACAACTGAACTTGCCACAGCAGATGTAGACAATATGAGTTGTTTGACATATGCACATTAAATTGGTTTAATTGACACGAGAGTATGATTGTTGTATTCTCCTAAAGAAGACAAAAAATTATATTTATAGATGCATACTATATGCTGTACGGTTTTGAAGAAAATTAAGCATTGCATAAAAAGTTTGCACAATTTACCTAATCTTTTTATATATTGTAAGAGGTAGCTCAACTACAGACAGACGACAACGCAGTGTCCACAACACACACGTTTATTTCCAACAATATTTACAGTTATTTACAGTTCACAGTTCTTGGTTCTTCTAGCCGCCTCTACTCCTGCCACGCAAGCTCCGTCCTTCTTCCACCCGTGTACAGCTCCCCGATTGGAGTGTGGCGGCCCCTATAATCCCGTCCCGAATGTGCTCCAGGTGCCTGGCGATGAACTTCCGGCAGCACTCCCCAGTGTGGCGGAAGTTCTGCCTTTGCACCCGGAAGCACTCAGTGCTGTCCCCCAGGAATCAAGGAACGACTGGGTGCCCAGGGAAAAGAAGTACTGGTTCCTCTTTTCTCCAGGCGTCCCAGCGGGGCAGGGTTCCCGGCCGTCTATCACAATATATAAAGTTGATATATGACAATATATGTTTGGCACTATGTATCAGACAAAGAAAATCACAGCAATCCACAATAATAATAATGAATTCTCAGCGACAACCTGAATTGTCGTTTCAGGCCGTCTCTTAACTGTATAAACTGAAGTGTGTAGTGTCAATACGAATTACAAAATATAACTAGAGAGTTAAGTGTGAGATAGACTCAAGAAAATATAGAGGTCGAGTGTATTGAGGCTTCACAAAGGCTCCTTTAACTGCCCACTGCTTCAACTGCCTTGATGTTTCAGTAACCAGTGCGCATGTCTGCTCAGTGCTTCGAACCGCGCATCACAATGCAATCCCAGTGCACATGTCTGCTCGGGGCTTCAAACCGCGTGTCAATCTAGTGAGCATATCTGCTCGGTGCTTTGAACCACATGTCATGATGCAATCCCAGTGTGCATATCTGCTCAGTGCTTCAAATCATTATTCATCAAGCTCCCGTATGAAATACATATGGCATCAGTAGAGCTCAAAAACTCAACAGAATTGCCAGGCGAAATGAATGTTTGTGGATGATCAATATATTTTAAATGATTTGTGTCCGATAATACTTAGTGGCAAAAAATAAAACTATAAATTATACATCATACAAATGCTGACTTGTAGAATGCATAATGTTGCAAAGAAGAGCTTTAGTAATATGGGTGATGACACCTCTCTCACTATAACACTCTCATTAATATCCATTCTTCACCTAGTGCAGTGTTTTCATGCAACGCTGAATGTACGTCATATAGTATACATCTGTATATAATTGTTTTCATCTTCATTACATGCATAAAAAAACATACATTATATACATCCACTCTGCTAAAAACAGTAGTGGTGCAGCCATAATAAGGTATGTGTGGGTTCGGGTCCCACGTCTACCCAGTGTGAATTGTTACCAAAACTGTCTGTTTTTCTTTTTTTTTCATTTAACAGCAAATTCCACCATGAGCAAGTGAGCAAGTCAAGCTATTGAAGTGTGTTTTGATTGCCATAGGAGGCCAAGTTGCACACACCCCTAGTAACGATATATCGAACATGTGTTGTCACAGATGTCTGGGTTCTTACCTGGCCGGGATGCCTGGAGGGACCGGATAGAGACATTAAAAGCTTCCGGGTCAGGAGGACACAACTGCCCTGGAGCAGGAGAGGACCAAGGGAGAGGAAGAGAGACTTTCCAACTCATTGGGACCCGTGGCCACCGCCAGGGGGCGCCTTAAGCCTCCTAGAACCCGGGAGAAATTTACTTCCGCCACGCTTGGTAAGATGGCGGAGGAACCTGCCAGGGACGCCGGAGTGCTTCCGGGGCAAAGGGCAGCACTTCCGGCACACCAGGAAGTGCTGCCAGAAGATCGTCACCAGCCACCTGGACCACATGCGGGCGGGAATAAAAGGCGGCGTATTCGTATAATCGGGGAGCTAGAGTCGGAAGTGGGAGCAGGACGAAGCTCCCAGGAGGAGATTGGCGGCTAAAGACTGAGTTATAGAAGAGTTTATTGGGGAGATTTATTTGCTGTGTGCATTGTGTATGGTTTGGGACTTTATTCCTGTATATGCAGGTGTGTAATAAAAGTATGACTTTTATAAAGATGTGGTCTCCTACTGGTGGTGTCCGGGCAAGTCTCACAGTGTATATATATTAGTGTTTTTGTAGTTGGAGATCCACAAAGGGAGAGAATGAATCATGTATCATAAAGTAGTTTTTATTCCTAAGGTTTCAGCTCCTGCCAGGAGCTGTCATCAGAGGATAATGATTAGACATACAAGAAACAAAGGCAATATATAGCAAAATGTGTTAGTGAGGGGGATAATGAGGTGGGATTAAGAGGGTGTTGGTCGTACAGTTTTATTTACTATGACGATGTTCTTCTTCTTATTTTGCATATGCTGGGTTTATGTCCAAATGTCTGTTAATGGCGTTTTCGTTTGATAGCCAAGATTCAGCCAGCTGTCTAGCACTTTTAGTACTTGCCTTAAATCTTACGTGTACCTTGTCCCAGACAAATGTATGTCCGGTTGAATTTGTGTGCGTATAAATCAGTGATTGTGAGTCCTTCCTTCTGATGGCTTTTTGATGCTCCTGTTTACGTGTTACGATTCTTTTTGACGTTTTACCTATGTACACCGCTGGGAAAGAACTGCATGGAATGCTATAAACTGTGTTTCATGTCTCTGCTGCTGATTTCTTGTTTTTGGCATTAAAAAGAACAGTATGCAGATTGTTTTTATAGGTTTGTGTGCTATTCCGATGTCTGATTTGGACAGGATGCGTGCTGCTCCTTCTGACACTCCATGATGATAAGGAAGTATGTGCCAGGTGGGATGAGGGTTCAGATCGGAGTCGACTGTTTGCCGGGTTCTGCGGTGTCTCTTATGTAGGCATTGTTTAATGAATGTCTTTGGGTAGCCATTTGAAGTGAAAGATTGAAAAGATAGCATCTTTCATTCGTTTTTCTCTCCTTCCTATATATTACAATGGGTGTGAATTTTTCTAAATAAACTCTTAATACAGCTCGGTTTATGAGATGGCAGGAGCTGATAGCTCAGGAATAAATACTACTTTATGATACGTGAGTCATTCTCTCTCTTTGAGGATCTTCAACTACAAATATGCAAACCGTATCACAAACCTTCGCTTCCATATACTGTATATATATACAGTGGTACATCAGTATATGTCCTTAATCCATTCCAGATCCTTTGACATATACCAAACAGGACGTATACCACACAAATTTTTCCCATAAGAAATAATGGGAAAATGATTAATCCATTTCCATGAAAAAAATTCGATTGTTATTGGCATATTATACATTGATGGGATTGTATAAAATAATTTCACTGCTTAATACTAAAATACATAAATACAAATCAATTAGATGAAATAAATGAAAATTTAACTTCACTTTACTTTTTAATAATGTCTTTGTTTTTCACAATCATAGATACCGTCGTTCTCGGCATACGGTACGCAGCAGCCATGCCCCGGATACGCAAGCCATCTTCATACTTTTCAACAATCAATTCAAATTTATGTGAAAAAACAAAATCATGTTATGATGATGCGGGTTTGCTGTATGCTCCCATCTGCTGTCCGGGAGCCCTTGATCCCTACACCGTGGTTAATGTTACCGATGAGCTTAGCAGTGAGGCACAACAAAGGAAGGGGATGGTAAAAAAGTTCAAAGTGCTTTTATTAAAACAATCAACAAAACAAGGTGTTCAAATTAAAGTGCAGTGTCCATAGTTCCAATTAATAAATCTATACTAATAAAAGGCAAAGCCCTCACTCACTCACTCACTCACTCACTCACTCACTCACTCACTCACTCACTCACTCACTCACTCACTCATCACTAATTCTCCAACTTCCCATGTAGGTAGAAAGCTGAAATTTGGCAGGCTTATTCCTTACAGCTTACTTACAAAAGTTAAGCAGGTTTCATTTCGAAATTCTACACGTAACGGTCATAACGGTCAATAACGGTCGACAACATCCGCCATGTTGAACTTTCTTATTCATGGCCCCATCTTCACGAAATTTGGTAGGCGGCTTCCCTGCGCTAACCGAAACCAATGTACATACTTATTTCGGTGGTATGACGCCACTGTCAGCCGCCATATTGAACTTTCCAACGTCACTAATTCTCCAACTTCCCGTGTAGGTAGAAGGCTGAAATTTGGTACTTATTTCGGTGGTATGATGCTGCTGTCGGCCGCCATATTGAACTTTTAACAGAAACCGATGTCCGTACTTATTTCGTTGGTATGACACCACTGTCGGCCGCCATATTGAACTTAACGGTCATAATGGTCAACAACGTCCGGCATGTTGAACTTTCTTATTTACGGCCCCATCTTCACGAAATTTAGTAGGTGGCTTCCCTGAGCTAACCGAAACCAATGTACGTACTTATTTCGGTGGTATGATGCCACTGTCAGCCGCCATATTGAACTTTCCAACATCACTAATTCTCCAACTTCCCGTGTAGGTAGAAGGCTGAAATTTGGCAGGCTCATTCCTTACAGCTTACTTACAAAAGTTAAGCAGGTTTCATTTCGAAATTCTACATGTAATGGTCATAACGGTCAACAAAGTCCGCCATGTTGAACTTTCTTATTTATGGCCCCATCTTCGAAATTTGGTAGGCGGATTCCCTGCACTAACCGAAACCAATGTACGTACTTATTTCGGTGGTATGATGCCACTGTCGGCCGCCATATTGAACTTTTCAACAGTCTTCGTTACTTATGGGCCCATCTTCAAGAAATTTGGTACACGGGTTCCCAACGCTAACTGAATCCTACTTACGTACATATATACGTCCATAGCCTGCACCTCGGTCACCGTGTGAGGTGGCGTTGGGTCCCCCATCCCAACGCCTCCCACGTTGTTGGCTGCCTGACTATATAAGACCGTCCGTCGCTCCGGTCTCTACATTCTCTTCCTTGCTTCGCCACGGGATTCACGTCTCCCTACTGATAACTACAGCCTTTTTGTTTAATCCACGGCTTCTTGGCTGTTTTATTGTTTGTTTATTACAATTATAGTTATTGTATAGGTATTTTACACTTACTTTACATTGCTCAGGTACCCATTTCCTTTGTCATTCCAACCCCCATTACCATGTCTATTGAGGTGATCACTATCGATCAAAGAACTGTCACTTACCGAGTGGTTTCCATGCCCGGAGATACTGTACCACCTACCTTTTCCATTCTCTTTGTTACATATTGCACGGCCATATCAGGCTCACTCTTGATATCCAGAGGAATATTGTGTCTTATGTATTGAATGACTGGGACAGGTTCAAGGTGTGGACTGATGACGGTACAGGAGATAATTATACCACACAGGAGCACTATTAGAGTGAAATGCTTAAGCCCTTCACCTATGGTTCTGAATGTGAGTTGATGGCTGCCGCTGAATTGTTCAGTTGTCGCTTTCAAGTAAAACGAAATGGCCAAATATTTTACACCTTTCGACAACCGCCAATGCCTCTTAAACATCTTAGATTCACAGGTGACGATTTCAATAGTGGACACTTTGATGTTTATGAATGTTTAAACTCTCAAAAGCTGGATGTGATTTTATCGATGAAACCGGTTGTGTGCTTACAACGCTTGACAGATGCCGAATGTCACTTCAACACAACAAATCCTGCAAATACTGTCGTAATTGAAACAAACCATGAAACTCAAACCGATTATGACAGCAGCAATCCAAGCTGTGAGATTTGAGACAAGATTACTGTTCACATGGCCAACTATAAGTTACATGCTCAAGAGTAAGCTCAGCGCACAGCTTGGTCATGTTACAACCGAAGTGCAGAACTGACAACATGGTATACATAGAGATCCTTAACAAATAATTATTGGCATATCTTCCCTCAGTTTAAAAAGGTTTAATTTTTTTTCTTAATAAAAATTTTAATGCAGTACTTCGCGCTGCGAAGCGCGGGTATTTTGCTAGTCTATACTAATAAAAGGCAAAGCCCTCACTCACTCACTCACTCATTCACTCACTCACTCACTCACTCACTCACTGACTCACTCACTCACTGACTCATCACTAATTCTCCAACTTCCCGTGTGGGTGGAAGGCTGAAATTTGGCAGGTTCATTCCTTACAGCTTCCTTACAAAAGTTGGGCAGGTTTTATATCGAAATTCTACGCGTAATGGTCATAACTGGAAGCAGTTTTTCTCCATTTACTGTAATGGAGATGAGCTTCAACGCCGTAGGGGCGGAGTTTCGTGTGACATCATCACGCCTCCCATGTAATCACGCAGTACATAGAAAACCAGGAAGACCTCAAAAAAGCGCTGAAGAAAACATGCATTATATAATTGAGAAGGCAGCGAAACAATAAGAAGCGAGCAGTGACATATACAACCATATTCATGAGTTCTGCTACTGAAACAAAGCCATGTAAACCTACACTTTAAATTAAGTTCATAGACAGGCTGCGCTGGCGTTTGTAATTTAGTGCCTGCCCATATAAGGCCGTCCGTCAGCGGCAATCCAATAGCAAACTCCACTAAATATTCACGGGTGAAGGACTGTGCTTATGCAGAGGAAGATGAGATGGTCAGGGTGGTGTTTGACACAAACTCAGCGAAACTGCGAGAGAAAGTTTTAAGTGCCAGGACTAAGGTAACATTAAATACAGCCACGGACATAGCACGAGATGGCACCAGAACAGCTGGGAACCTTCGATGCATGTACACCGAGTGGCTCACGTGAACTGACGCAGTGCACAGATAAAAAGCAACAGTTCCAAAGAGCGCTGAACAAAACCAATTACACAATTGAAAAGGCAGCAAAAATATGAAGCGCCTGATAAGCATATTCATAAATCCAGCTACTGCGGAAACAAAGCACACGGTGGAAAAGTCAATGTCCCGCTAAAGGAAGACAGTGTAAAAAAACCGTGCATGCAGTGTGTCAGGTCTCAGATAAAGAAGAAGACGAGCTGTTTATTGATGCAGTAAGAAACGAATCGATGAAAGAAACCTGTCATCTTTACAACGATTGACAAACACGGAATGTAACTTGAACACAACACATCCTACAAATACGAGCCAGATTGAAAGAAATAATGATAATCAAATCCTTGATGACCGCAACACTCAGTAACACTCACAAAACAAATACTGTATATTGACAGTCATGTTACGTTATTTTTAAAATGTTCCCTTTTCTTTTTCTAGCTTTTTTAACACACTACTTCTCCGCTGCGATACGCTGGTATATATATATGTATATATATATTCCGATCTACATACTCGAATAATGGATACTTTATTCGCCATCAATGATTATTTTGGTAAAGCCATACTCAGTGTATTCATTAGATGAACGGTAAAAAGTAAGAGCGAGGGAGGATGCAGGCTGTAGTGCGTCAACTCTATCTGAATTTGCGATCACATTTCAAAAAATATATCTTTTCAAGTTCTATTTAGTCCATATTTGTCAAACTCAAGGGCCACGGGCCACATCCGCCGGCGTAATTATATCCGCCCGAGATCATTTTATATACTGTATTATTGTTATTAATGGCCCAGGTATATGAAGCGCTGGTAACACAATAAACTACAGATCCCATAATGCAGCGCTTCAGCTGCCTTGCCGAACACTTATTATGGCTAGCTCACGCGATGCTGGAGAGAAAAGTTCATTCTGAAAATAGAGCCTTTAAAAACCGATGGGAGGCTGAGTATATGTTTACTGAACCCGTGTGTCTCATTTGTGGAGCTAATGTGGCTGTAATTACAGAACTTAATCTAAGACGGCACTATGAGACAAAACATCAGGGTAACCTGAATGCAATGCAGAAGATACAGAAAGCAGAATAATTAAATAAGAATCTGACACTTCAGCGGACGCTTTACCGTGCACAATCACAAAGTGATTTCAAGTGAAGCTGCTTTTATGGGAGACACAACCACTTGCCCCACTTTCCCTGTTGCCAAGTAATGTTAAACCAAGTCGTCACTACGGTGTTCCCAACACGCACTTTGCTGATAAACTGAGCGCACTGAGTTTGCACGGCGCTTTGGTGACTTCGAAGAACAAAAAAAGTCCGTCTACATGCGGCTCGAACCTTGTGCATGTTTGGTAGCACATATCTGTGTGAGAAGCTCTTCTCAGTGATAAAGACTAACAAAACAGCACACAGGAGTCGCCTCACTGATGAGCACCTGCAATCCATCCTGAGAATCTCCACAACACAGAACCTCACACCAAACAGAAACGAACCTGTGGCCAAAAAGATGCCAGGCGCCCAGCTCTAAAATGACATATGAGCAAAGACAACTGAATGATTTGATTTGTTATTGCTGAAAGGAACACATTTTATTTATATTTCCAGGTTTTGTTATGCAGCATGTTCATATTTGAATTTGTATAATTTTGACAGGATATATTTTTATGGAGAGCAAAATCTTTTGGGATATTTAAAATCTAAGTTTATTTTTATATAAAATTACATAAGAGTAAAGAAATTTGAATGTTTGTTCTTTTAATGTTTACTTTATTTCTAACTTGTATAATTTAGACAGGATATATTTTTATGGAGAGCAAAATATTATAAGTTGTTTAAGGTTTGAGTTGATTTATTCAGGAATAATATTCCTGTCTGTTTTTACCATTCCTACCAAAGATATTTCTGTCGACTAAATAAAAATTCCTTCTATTTAAAATTTAAATAGAACTTGAACAAATACGATAGTTCATAATATCCACGCAGACTTGCACGTAAGAGCGGAGTTATCCATTTTAACAAGCAGCGTATTGCACTGATACGAAATAGCTGTGTGTGTATATATGTAGATATGTATGTATATGTATATATATGTTTATATGTGTGTGTATGTATGTATGTGTGTATGTATTTATGTGTGTGTGTATATGTATGTGTATATATGTAGATATATATGTATGTATATATGTGTATATGTATAGATATGTATATATATATGTTTATGTGTGTGTGTGTAAATATATATATATGACAACAACACTCATCATTCACAACAGTGACAAAACAATTACATTGACAATCATGTTACGTTATTTTCAAAATGTTTCCTTTTCTTTTTCATTGCTTCTTTAACACACTACTTCTCCGCTGCGAAGCGCGGGTATTTTGCTAGTAATTCATAAAATCAGAAGTGAAATGTGGAGGTTAAAAACAATAGAAAAAAGTCTTCTTAAAAACAACAAGGTTAAAATACACCAGGAAGCATTTTAAGCATTTTTTAAAAAAAAAAAACAAGAAGCCTGGTGCCTTTTTATCAGGCGGCTCCCCTGCTTCCCCCTTTTGGGCTTCTCAACAGGGGAGTCGCCCTACTTGCAGCTGACCTTCACTTTGCCTATTTCAGCTGTTCAGTTCACCTCTCCGATACCTGGCTCCAGTAGGCTTCTCCTGACAGTGACTTGGGATCCACAGCGACCAGGGCACCCATGCTGGGGAATACACTCGCCCCGTTCTGCCCGGCGCTTGTAGATGAAGTGTCGGCATGCGACGGTCCGGGAGTACTACGTCACTCAAGCCGGCCGCTTCATCTCTCTCTCTGCCAGCTGATTACACAACGTAAAGGCAGCTTGAGACGGCTCATCCCCGTCCATAACTAGGCCCAAGTTAATCCCAGGAGTGGTATGTGTCTCACCGCTTTTAATATTAGACCAGTCCCGCCCTAGTGTCACCGGGTGTGGGGGATTTGGATGGACGACCATGGTTAGTTTTTGTACCGATCCCCCGTAACTGATGACACAAGCGGCGGAGCTGTACCAATGGATGTCTCCGTGGGTGGGCACAGGTTATACTGGTCTTAATCTTTAACCACTGTCGCGGCAGCACAAACCGGCGAGCAACAATGGTAATGTTGCTACCGGAATCAAATAAGGCTGTGGTCTTGTAGCCATTGACAATCACCACGCCAGTATGTCGGACCGCCAACGGATTAGCCAGAGCACACCAACCCCTCCTCGCCCTCCACCTGCATTCCTCCTTGCCTCCAAGTGGTTTGTGCCCCTGACTCCACGGACGCCGATACAAGTTCCGGGTTACACGGGGGGAGGTTTAGGTCTTGGGGTGTTCAACAAAGGGATGGTTCTGCTCCCCCAGAGTACGAGGCCGCCCTTTGTGTTTCCAGAAGCTCTGTGAGCTCTGCCATGTTCTTAAACTGCTTGCCCCAGACCTGCTGGATGAAGCCATGGGGAAGCGCTTTCAGGAGCAGATAGCAAGCTACCTGCTCTATTATGTGGTAGGGCTTGTTTTCAAACAGCCATAGCCATTGCCCTACCATTGCCCAGAAGGACCAGGCTTGTTTGATGGTCGGCCGCTCTGGGTCCAACCTCCAGTTTTTTATTTTACTCACCTGCCAGTCTGGGGCACCCCTAGGTGGTAAATGGGGCTCTGGTTTCACAGGGATGCAGGCACTCTCCCCCGAGAGAGCATAATGAGCCCCTTTTGCCTCCCCCCTTCGGAGCAGCCCAACTCTGTGGATCCCACCCACACACTCCCTGGCCTCTCTAGGTGGCCTAGTTATGTGTGCCGGGAGCGGAGCCCGTAACGGGTCTTGCCGAACCACAGGACACCCTGCCCGCCTGAACACTCAGCCCCGGTACTCATAATGCTGAATATCCACTGTGAATGCCCCAATGGTCT